>NC_133389.1:157369790-157672820 GCF_047511655.1 Castor canadensis | reverse complement strand
GGCCAGATAATCTATTGAGTTTATTTCCAATAAAATCTGAAGTATTCTTCCTTCAGTCATGAGAATAAAATTTCTGACATACATAAAGCCCAGGACAAGAGAAGAAAAAGGCATGACTAGGCAGTAAATATCACTATCATAATCTACATACAAGCATCTTATAAATTTGAAGTTTATGTCCTACATGTTGAGCTGCTTCCTCTGCTATGTGCCACCCTGAGGCCTCTTCGTAATTTAAGCTAAGTTCTCGTATTGAATGGGAACTTGCTAAGGAAAGTACCATTTACTGGGAAGTTACTCTGAGCCACGGAAACGTCCACATGCCATTCATTGAGCCCTCAAGGCTGTCCTGAAAATTAGGTATTAGAGAATTCTATGGTCATAAAACACATGGCAGCATTTGTGCAGCACTGTGGATGGAATCAGAAAATGACAATGGCACCAGGAAATTGGATTTGGGATGGATTTTCCAATGCTAGAAACTGTAGATCTGGAATATTCAATGTAGAATACCCCTTAGCAAAGGTCTCTTTATGTGGAATTTAAGATCTAGTGTTTAATTATTAACATCCAAATGTTAAACCTCATTTCTTTGCTTCTTTCACAACTTAAAATGTAGCAAATATCTTTCCAATGAACAGATTTTATTTTGTAGTATAAAAATTCTAAAGCATAATGAAGTTATGTATTTTATTACTATCAAGTATAATGCAAGATGCCAATTTCCAGTAAATGTTAAAAATGGGAAATAATAGACACTGTGGAGATACCTCAAGGTTCAATTTTTACTTTTATTACTGAAGTTGATTATCTACAAGAGAACAAAGGCTGAATTAATTACTAAATATTTCATTGACTCCAGAAGTCTTCCTTCATAAATTATTAGAGAAATAACTTTAACACTCTGCCCCCAGTTGTATAAACATCCATTTACCCTTACTCTGTCTCACAATACACACACTTCAACAAAGATCATTATCCATGTACTTTATTAGCACACATTTTCTCTCCTTGAGCATGCCCAGAAAACAGCTGCTGTTGAATAAAACTTCTAAATATCTAGCCTGGTATCATGCATGGTTATTTGATAGAGACTTAGTGATAACTGTGCTATGAATTGCAGAGTCACACTTCAGAAATTGCCCAAGAAATTGTATGGTGTGCAGAGAACATGTTCTAGAGGCTGGGAAGTCCAAGATCAAGTTGCAGGCAGATTCAGCATTTGGTGAGGACCAGCTTCCTGGTTCACAGACAACTATCTTCTCCCATTGTCTTCACATGGTCAAAAATGGCAAGAGAGCTCTCTGTAGTCTCTTTAATAAATCACTGATATCATTCATGAGGGCTCCAACTTATGGACCTAATTATCTCCCCAGTGCCCCACCTGATACCATTACATTGAGGGTGAGGATTTCAATTAAGGATTTGGGGGTAGAGTAAGAAGTAGGGGGGTTCCACTGAAGGTAATCATCTATCAATTCTACTTTATATACTTGAAGGCAGACTTTCCCACTAATGAGGCTAGAAGTGGAATACATAATAGGAGCAGATGGATAAGGGACTGAAGTACTGCAGAGACTAGAGCCCATATATATGAATATGACTGAGGCAAGTACTCACTATTACACAATGAAGAAATAAAATGTCATTGAGTGAAAGCTGGATTTTAATATTCAGTTCACATGATTGTTTCCTTTCATTATTTAATTGCTTGCATAGGTTGTGAAGGAAGTTCAAAATTAAAGCTAAAACTTTGTAGGCTCTCTTAAAAATCAATTTACATACTATAAATGAATTTCTGTTGATCAATTCATGTAGAGACAGGAATTTTTAAGTTCAAATGGCAGGAATTACAAAGTATTTCATGTTCAATCAAACAAGGTCTATCTGATGAAAATCACATATTTGGCAGCCCAGATTTTATTTACAGGTGCGAAACACATTAAAATATAACAGCAGGAATTTTAATTTACCTTAAGAACTATTCTAAAGTAATATTGATAATAAAATTCTCAAGCTTGCCTTGTTGGTTTTCTTTGTAAGACTTTTATAAGGCCTGGTTTACATTTAAAAGGCCTAGGACTTCAGCAACCACTGTTTAACATTATATTATCTCGGGAAACTCAATCATCAGTGACTGAAAAACACTGAAACAACATAAGGCTAAATGTTATTGGCATGGCAAACTACCAGGCTGTTACAATTTGTGACATGGCTGTGCAGCATTCATTTATTCCTTTTATGATTATTAGCACCTAAAAATTATTTTAGACTCTTACAGACAATAAAGAGTAGGCCATGTATAGTTACCTGGGGGAATTTATTATGTTTATGTGGGAGAGAAAGGAAGTGCTGAAACCTGTGTGAACTGAATGGAAAGCTAGAATACTCACCTCCATTCATGAGAGAAAGGTAATTCAGGCTACCTACAGAGGTGCCGGACACGTTAAGTATCTAGTCATCCCCTCGGAAGCCAGCGTGCTCTTACTGCTTTCTCTACCAAGCCCACTATACTCTTGACCAAGGTTCCCTCTCAGTTTTTACGTCTACAGTCTCAGCTTATATGGGCCACCTGTTCCTATTGCCTCTCTGGAAATCAAAATGACTGAGAAAAAGAATTTGATTGTATCCATAGACACCATCCAATATGGAGCCCTTCCATTGGACAGTCCTCAAACCAGATCACCTCATAGCTGCTGAGCTCTGGTACCCCCACCCTATGCAGAGAGTTATTTTGGACCTAAAAACGGTTGGGTGAATCAATAATGGTCATGATAATCAAAAAACATGACAAAAAATGGAGGTTATACAGAAAAAACTGCTGATGGTCACTTTATTCTAAGGAAAAACAGACATGACACATCCCTACAGATCTGTAGACTTCTCTCCAATTCTTCCTAGAAGTAGGAAGAAATGTTATGGAGGATACAAAAATGACTAAACAAAAACCTCTGCCTTCATGGAGCAGGCAGTTTCAAGCTATTAATAATGTGCTTGGGTGGAATTACATTTTGTAGTCTTTACAAAGGAGACTGCATCAAGTTCACATCTTTTTAAAAACAAAATCAGTTTTATAACAATTGTGATTCTCTGAAATTACAAAAGCAAAAAACAAATCTCATCTCTAAATTCATTTATGGATAACTTTCTTCAAATGAACACATTTGTCATGTTGATAGTTACATCAACATTCCCTGAGAATGTTTACCTCCAGCAAGAAAACAGGATCATATCAGTCTTTACCCCACATCTGGGAACCCTATGTCCATGGCCTCTGCTCTTCCATAAGTTCTTTGAAGCTATAAGTGAATGGCATGTTTCATCTATGCAGCACTAATTCCTAGCCAAGAGTACATGTTCGATCCATGTTGGCTGACTGAATCAATAAAGGTATTGTCTGGATGTAGCTGCTTTTAAAAATATCCTTCTAATTCTAAATAATAACTAACATGCATTTAAGTCATTAGATTTCACAAGGATGCTAAACCAAAAGAAACTATCAGTGGTGGGTAGAAGGTAGACTGCAATGAGTGAGAGTTGGTATGAGGTAGCAGTGAATGTGGCATGTGACTTCTCAAAATACAAACAGCATGTAACACGGAAGAGAAAGGCAATAAAGGTCCACTGTTTGGAGAAGGAGCCAGCATTTCTCTCACAAGAGAGATCGCCAACATAAACACTCTGGCTTCTCTATGTACTTTACATTTCTTCCCTGCTTAATTGCTAGCACAAAGTTCAAACTTTCCCATAGAACCAATTGATGTTATAATACATTTATACATGGAAGGGAAGTTCCCATAGAACCAATTGATGTTATAATACATTTATACATGGAAGGGAAGATAACTATACATGTGTAGTTATCTTAAACAAACAAAAAGGTCTTTTTTTTTTCTATTACAAGAGAACAGGAGGGCTGAGCAGGTTCTGTGTGGGGTGGGGGTGTTGGTACTAGTAGAAGTGGGAAGGTACTAGATAAAGGGTATAGGAGGGTGAATATAGTGCAAATACTGTGTACACATGCATGCAAGTGGAAAAATGGTACTTGTTGACTATTCCAGGAATGGGGGCAGGGGATAAAGGAGAATGATGGAGGGGTTGAATTAAAGAATGACATATTTGAGATATTGTAAGAACTTCTGTAAATGCCATAATGTACTCACACCCACCACAATAAAAAAAATTAAAACCTAATTCTCTATGTCTATAATAACAAGGCTATCTTAATATTGTTCTGCTGTTAGTAATATCTGTAAGTAACTGGCTTAAAAAAAGATTTTATATTTTATGAAGGTAATTACTTATATTTTCTGTCAATCTTGTCAAGCTTTTGACTACTTAGGAAACTGATTCAGAGTTCATTTAAGTATCAACTCATGTAAAAGTCTCTTAAATAGCTATCTTATAACTGTGGTGATAAAAACAACTATTATTTTAAGTAACTTTAACACAATTAGTGCCCTAGACGTCTGTGATTAGAAATATGTAGAGGAGATTCCAAGATGGCGGCTAGAGGGAGGAAGCAGAAAGCGAGCCTCCTATAGTGAAATCTTGGAGAGACGCTGGAGACACACTTTGCAGACATAATCACTGAGAAGAGGCATAACTTTGACCCCTCCACACCTCCAGCTAGCGCAGAGAATCTCCACTTCACATTAAACAGAGAAACCAGGAGGTCCCCTGGGCCGCCAGTCGCCCGCACCCAGATGGCTTGGAAAGACGTGGACCAGGTAAGCTTCGCGGTACCACGGTACTCCCACAGACAAGCCTGGGCCAGAGCAGCATAGCCCCCTGGATAGACTGACCTCCACCCCGGGAAAAAAAGAGAAACTGACTAGTAAGCAATAAGAACAATAAAGACACGTGGGAAAGAGGGTGGGGCGCACTGAGCACAGAAGATTGGGGGAAGGGAATCCTTCCTGGGACTGTAAATAAACAAGCCGGGCAGGCCGGAGAGGCTCTGGCGGGAGCAGGGGAGGGACACGAGTCCAGCAACCAGGAGTGGGAAAGCTTGTGAGAGTGGTGGAGGAAGGAAAACTCCACAGGAGAGGAGGGAAGACCCACTTCCCACGTGAACTGGAAACAAACATGGCAGCTGGCAGGAGCAGCAGCACCACCCAGTAATCAGGAGCAGGAAAGCTTGTGAAAATGGAAGTGGGAGGAAAACTTCAGAGGAGAGAGGGGAAGACCCACCTCCCACATGAACTGTAAATAAACACACAGGCCTGAGAACACGGGTGCTGTGTCACCTTTCCCAGTGCTTGGAAAGTGGAAAGCTTGTAGCAGAGGCTCCCGCACAGGAGAACTCTGAGCAAACAAAGCCTGTGGGGCCAGGTGAGTGCTAAGCTCACCCCAGAGATCTGCATAAATGACCCCGCCAGCAACAGCAGGCTGACAGCAGGAGGCAGCCACAGATACCATTCTCAGAACTGTCTCCAGACTCTTTTTTTTTCTTATTCTCCCTACCTTTGATGAGAGAACAACAGAACTACACCTGCATGCTGAAAAACTTACTGAAACTGTGTTGCATTTGAACTTGGGACACTTGGTGGGGTGTGTGTGTGTGTGTGTGTGTGTGTGTGTGTGTAGTTTTGTTCTACTTTATGCATCCCCTTTGATGAGACAAGTACAGAACAACATCTGAGGCACCATCTCCAGGATCGGAGACTGAGACAGACACCCAAATTATTAAGACTGAAACTTCATTGCATTTGAACTTGGAGGTTTTTTGGTTTTTTGTTTTTTTTTTTAATTTTCCATTTTTCATGTTATTTTAATTCATTTATATATATATATATATATATTGCTTTCATTGACTTATTTTTTATTTTTATTCTTATCTTTATTTTTCATTTTTGATTTTCAATCCTCTCTCTGTCTCTCTAATGTCTGTTCAGCTTACTGTCGATTAGTACACTAACACTCCCTGTTTATACCTTTGAAACTTTCTTGTCTGATACCCTGTTGTTTTCTCCTTCTTGTCTGTGTATTTGTTCTTCCCTTTTCTTTAACTTCTTACTTTCCATCTCAGCTCACCCTTCCATTCTAAATATTACCACTGTTATTATTACAAGCTAGAAAATACTTAATTGCATACAGTCCAGGGAGAGTAACAACACCAAAGACAATGACAGGAAGACAGAAAAAACAGGGAAACCAGTTTCCCCACAGCAAAAAATTAGTACAGGAACCAGAGTGGAATGAAGAAAAGAGATACTCAGATCCAGACTCCAACAAAATGAAGATAAACTATGCCAAAGGACCCAATGAAGCCCATAAGAAAAATTTAAAAGAAGACATACTACAGGTACTCAATGAGAATTTTATAGAGATGATACTGGATAGGGTCAACCAAAATGTACAGGAGACACTCAAGAAATTCCAAGACAACAAAAATAGAGAATTTGAAAAAGCAAAAAAAGAAATAAAGGAAACCATAGAAGCATTGTATAAACACCAAAGAGAACATGATGAATAAACAGATAAATGAACTCAGGACAAAAATAGACAACATTAAAGAGGAAACCACCCAGGATATGGAAAACCTCAGAAAAAAGAAAGAAACAGAATTGCAAAACAACACGGAAGGCCAATCCAGCAGAATAGAACAAACAGAAGACAGAATCTCAGAACTTGAAGATGAAATGGTAATTAAAGGAAAAGCCAAAGAACTATTAATTAAACAACTCAAGACCTGTGAAAAGAAAATGCAAGAACTCACCAACTCCATCAAAAGACCAAACTTGAGAATCATGAGCATCGAAGAAGGAGAAGAGGTGCAAGCGAAGGGAATGCGTAAAATATTCAACAAAATAATAACGGAAAATTTCCCAAATCTAGAGAAAGATATTCCCATACAGATGCAAGAGGCCTCCAGGACACCAAACAGACCAGATCAAAATAGAACTACCACACGACATATGATCATTCAAACAACAAGTTCAGAAACTAAGGAAAGAATATTGAAGGCTGTAAGAGAGAAAAAACAAGTAACATACAAAGGTAAACCCATCAAAATCACAGCAGACTTCTCAACAGAAACATTAAAAGCAAGAAGAGCGTGGGGTGAGATCTTCCGGGCACTGAATGAAAATAACTTCAACCCCAGGATACTCTACCCAGAAAAACTATCATTCAAAATAGATGGAGCAATAAAAGTCTTCCATGATAAGCAGAAACTAAAACAATATGTGACCACAAAGCCACCACTACAAAAGATTCTTCAAGGGATTCTGCACACAGAAAGTGAAACCCAACTTAACCATGAAGACAGGCAACACCAAACCACAGTAAAAGAAAAAGCAAGACAGTAGAGAGTAACCTCAACTTAGGTACACACAATCAAACCTTCAAACAACTAAGACAAGTAAATGACAGGAATCACCACATACCTATCAGTACTAACACTTAATGTTAACAGACTTAATTCACCCATCAAAAGGCACCGCTTGATGAAATGGATTAAAAAGAAAGATCCAACAATTTGTTGCTTACAGGAGACTCATCTCACTAACAGAAATAAGCATAGGCTTAGGATGAAAGGCTGGAAGAAGATTTACCAAGCCAATGGCCCCCAAAAACAGGCAGGAGTAGCAATACTTATCTCTGACAAAGTACACTTTAAACCTACATTGATCAAACAAGATAAAGAAAGACATTCTATACTAATAAAAGGGGAAAACAGACCAAAAGGAAATAATAATCAACAACCTGTATGCACCCAATGTCAATGCACCCAATTTCATCAAACATACTCTGAAAGACCTAAAAGCATATATAAACGCCAACACAGTGGTTGTGGGAGACTTTAACACCCCATTATCATCAATAGATAGGTCATCCAAACAAAAAATCAATAAAGAAATCCAAGATCTAAAATATGTAATGGATTAAATGGACCTAGTTGATATCTACAGAACATTTCATCCAACTTCTACACAATATACATTCTTCTCAGCAGCTCATGGAACCTTCTCCAAAATAGATCATATCCTAGGGCACAAAGCAAGCCTCAGCAAATATAAGAAAATAGAAATTATACCCTGCATACTATCTGATCACAATGCAGTAAAAGTAGAACTCAACAACAAAAGTAAAGACAAAAAACATGCAAACAGCTGGAAACTAAATAACTCATTACTTAATGAAGAATGGATCGTCGATGCAATAAAAGAGGAAATTAAAAAGTTTCTGGAAGTCAATGAAAATGAAAACACAACCTACCGGAACCTATGGCACACAGCTAAGGCAGTCCTGAGAGGAAAGTTTATAGCCATAAGTGCATATATTAAAAAGACTGAAAGATCCCAAATCAATGACCTAATGATACATCTCAAACTCCTAGAAAAAAAAGAACAAGCAAATCCCAAAACAAATAGGAGAGAAATAATAAAAATAAGACCTGAAATCAACGAAATAGAAACCAAAAAAACCACACAAAGAATTAATGAAACAAAAAGTTGGTTCTTTGAAAAAATAAACAAGATCGATAGATCCCTGGCAAACCTGACTAAAATGAGGAGAGAAAAAACCCAAATTAGTAGAATCAGGAATGCAAAAGGGGAGATAACAACAAACACCATGAAGTCCAGGAAATCATCAGAGACTACTTTGAGAACCTATATTCAAATAAATTTGAAAATCTTAAAGAAATGGACAGATTTCTAGATACATATAATCATCCAAAACTAAACCAAAAGGATATTAATAAACTGAATAGATCTATAACACAACATGAAATTGAAACAGCAATCAAGAGTCTCCCCCCAAAAAAAATTCCAAGACCCGATGGATACTCTGCTGAATTCTATCAGACCTTTAAAGAAGAACTGACACCAACCCTCCTTAAGCTGTTCCATGAAATAGAAAGGGAAGGAAAACTGCCTAACACATTTTACGAAGCCATTATTACACTTACCCCAAAACCAGGCAAAGACACCACCAAAAAGGAGTACTATAGGCCAATATCCTGAATGAACATGGATGCAAAAATCCTCAATAAAATAATGCCAAACCGAATTCAACAACGCATCAAAAAGATCATTCACCATGACCAAGTAGGCTTCATCACAGGAATACAGGGGTGGTTCAATATACGAAAATCAATAAACATGAAAAACCACATTAACAGAAGCAAAGACAAAAACCACATGATCATCTCAATAGATGCAGAAAAAGCCTTTGATGAGATCCAACATCATTTCATGATAAAAGCTCTAAGAAAACTAGGAATAGAAGGAAAGTACCTCAACATTATAAAAGCTATATATGACAAACCTACAGCCAGCATTATACTTAATGGAGAAAAACGGAAACCATTCCCTCTAAAATAGGAACTAGACAAGGATGCCCACTATCTCCACTCCTATTCAATATAGTACTGGAATTCCTAGCCAGAGCAATTAGGCAAGAAGGAATAAAAGGAATGCAAATAGGTAAAGAAACTGTCAAAATATCCCTATTTGCAGATGACAAAGACCTTAAAGACCCAAACAACTCTACTCAAAAGTTCCTAGACACCATCAACAGCTATAGCAAGGTAGCAAGATATAAAATCAACATAGAAAAGTCATTACCATTTCTACACACTAATAATGAACAAACTGAGAAAGAATATATAAAAACAATGCCATTTACAATAGCCTCAAAAAAATCAAATACCTAGGTGTAAACCTAACAAAAGATGTGAACGACCTCTACAAGGAAAACTATAAACTTCTGAAGAAAGAGACTGAGGAAGACTATAGAAAGTGGAGAGATCTCCCATGCTCATGGATTGGTAGAATCAACATAGTAAAAATGTCTATACTCCCAAAAGTAATCTACGTGTTTAATGGAATTCCCATCAAAATTCCTATGACATTCATTAAAGAGATTGAAAAATCTACTGTTAAATTTATATGGAAACACAAGAGGCCATGAATAGATAAGGCAATACTCAGTCAAAAGAACAATCCTGGAGGTATCACCATACCCGACTTCAAACTATATTACAAAGCAGTAACAATAAAAACAGCATGGTACTGGCACAAAAACAGACATGAAGACCAGTGGAACAGAATAGAGGACCCAGATATGAAGCCACACAACTATAACCAACTTGTCTTTGACAAAGGCGCTAAAAATATACGATGGAGAAAAGACAGCCTCTCAACAAAAACTGCTGGGAAAACTGGTTAGCGGTCTGCAAAAAACTGAAACTAGATCCACATTTATTACCCTATACCAATATTAACTCAAAATGGATCAAGGATCTCAATATCAGACCCCAAACTCTAAAGTTGGTACTGGAAAGAGTAGGAAATACTCTGGAATTAATAGATATAGGTAAGAAATTTCTCAATGGAACCCCAGCAGCACAGCAACTAAGAGATAGCATAGATAAATGGGACTTCATAAAACTAAAAAGCTTCTGCTCAACAAAAGAAATGGTCTCTAAACTGAAGAGAACACCCACAGAGTGGGAGAAAATATTTGCCAGCTACACATCAGACAAAGGACTGATAACCAGAATATTTAGGGAACTTAAAAAACTAAATTCTCCCAAAATTAATGAGCCAATAAAGAAATGGGCAAGTGAACTAAACAGAACTTTCTCAAAAGAAGAAATTCAAATGCCAAAAACACATGAAAAAATGCTCACCATCTCTAGCAATAAGGAAATGCAAATTAAAACCACACTAAGATTTCACCTCACCCCTATTAGAATAGCCATCATCAGCAATACCACCAACAGGTGTTGGTGAGGATTCGGGGAAAAAGGAACCCTGTTACATTGCTGGTGGGAATGTAAACTAGTACAACCACTCTGGGAAAAAAATTGGAGGCTACTTAAAAAGCTAAACATTGATCTACCATATGATCCAGCAATACCACTCTTGGGGATATTCCCAAAGGACTGTGACACAGGTTACTCCAGAGGCACCTGCACACCCATGTTTACTGTAGCACTATTCACACTAGCCAAGTTATGGAAACAACCAAGATGCCCCACTACTGATGAATGGATTAAGAAAATGTGGTATTTATACACAATGGAATTTTATGCATCCATGAAGAAGAACGAAATGTTATCATTTGCTGGTAAATGGATGGAGTTGGAGAACATCATTCTGAATGATGTTAGCCTGGCCCAAAAGACCAAAAATTGTATGTTCTCCCTCATATTCAGACATTAGATCAAGGGCAAACACAGCAAGGGAATTGGACTTTGATCACATGATAAAGTGAGAGCACACAAGGGAGATATGAGAATATTTAAGACATCTAAAAAACTAGATAGCATTGTTGCCCTCGACACAGCGAAAATAAAGCAGATACTTTAAAGCAACTGAGGCCAGTAGGAGAAGGGGACCAGGAGCTAGAGAAAAGGTTAGATGAAGAAGAATTAACCTAGAAGGTAACACACATGCACAGGAAATCAATGCAAGTCAACTCCCTGTATAGCTGTCCTTATCTCAACTAGCAAAAACCCTTGGTCCTTCCTATTATTGGTTATACTCTCTCTTCAACTAAATTAGAGATAAGGGCAAAATAGTTTTTGCCGTGTAGTGAGGGGGTGGGGTGGAGAGGGAGGGCGTCGGGGGCGATAAGGGTGGGGGTGGGGAAAAGGGGGAGAAATGACCCAAACATTGTATGCACAAATGAATTAAAAAAAACAAATATAATTACCAATACTAAAACTTTTAAATCTCATATGATATAATTTAAACATAAAAATGTTAAAAATCATTAACTTTATTCATATTGCTTGATAATTATATTCTTGGTCAACAATAGCTTCCATAGTTATAGGAAATACAATGGAACAAATAGGCATAAGGAATGACTTCCTAAATAGAACTCAAAAGGCTCAGCATCTAAGAGAAAGAATGAACAAATGGGACTGCATCAAACTAAAGAGCTTCTGCACAGCAAAAGAAACAGTCGCTAGACTTAAGAGACTACCCAAAGAATTGGAGAATATCTTTGCCAGCTATTCATCTGATAAGAGACTAATATCTAGAATCTACAGAGAATTCAAATAAACCAACTCCCAAAGAATCAATGGGCACATGAATTAAATAGGGAATTGTCAAAGGAAGAGGTACAAATGGCCAATAAACACATGAAGAAGCATTTAACTTCCCTGGCTATAAAAGGGATGCAAATCAAAACTACACTAAGATTTCATCTCACCCCTGTTAAAATGGCCATATTCAAAGGCACAATGAAAAGAACAAACCTACAAATCATGGGTATAGAAGGAGAGGAGATACAAACTAAAACCATTGACAACCTATTCAAAAGAATGATAGCTGAAAACTTCCCTAACCTGGAGAAGCTGCAGGAAGCTTACAGAACACCAAACTGTCAGGACCAAAAAAGAAACACATCCAGACACATAATAATCAAAACACCTAGCACACAGATAAAAGAAAGAATTTTGAAAGAGGGAAGACAAGTCACATATAAAGGCAAACCCACTAAAATAACAGCAGATTTCTCAACTCAAACTCTATACACAAAAAAGTCATGGAAAGACACAATTCAGGCCCTGAAAGAAAGCAACTGTCAACCTAAACTAGTCTACCCAGAAAACTATCCTTCCTAATTGAAGGAGAAATTAAAACCTTCCACAACAAGGAAAAACTAAAATAATTTGTGACTACCATGTCAGTACTATAGAAGATACTTAAAGGACTTCTACCGATAGAAGAAGAAAGTAGGGTGAGACAGGAAGACTCAAGCAGACCAGTAAACAAGGATAGGTAAAACTAAACAACAGAGGAATAAAAATGACTGGAAACAACAGGCACCTCCCAATTTTAACACTGAATTTAAATGGCCTCAATGACCTAATCAAAAGACATAAAAGAGCAAACTGGGTTAAAAAACAAGATCCAACCATATATTGCTTACAAGAGACTCATCTCACAGAAAAAAAATAAACACTGGCTTAGAATCAAAGAGTAGAAAAAAGTTTTCTAAGCAAATGGACCCCATAAACAGGCAGAAGTAGCCATACTCATATCTGACTTCATATCTGATATCATACTTCATATCTGAAGTAGACTTCAGACTAAAATCAATTAGAAGAGACAATGAAGGTCACTTCATATTAACGAAAAGAACAATTCAGCAAGAAGAAATCTCAATCCTTAACATATATGCACCAAACACAGGAGCACCCATGTACATTTTTAAAAAATCAAAAAAGACTCTAATGGCCATAAGAGCACAGATAGACACTAACACAGTAACAGTGGGAGAACTGAATATCCCACTATCACCAATATAAATAGGTCATCCAGACAAAAGATTAAGAAACTTCAGAGCTACTCCACATATTAAACCAAACAGACATGGTTTATATCTACAGAGCATTTCACCCAACATCTAGGCAGTACACATTCTTTTCTGCAGCTCATGGAACTTTCTCCAAAATAGATCATATTTTAGGACACAAAGCAAGTCTCAAGAAATTCAAGAAAAATGAAATAACCTCCTGCATCATATCAGATCACAACAGAATAAAACTAGACCTTAACAACAAAAGAAACCCCAGAAAATATTCATATACATGGAGACTGAATAACACACTACTGAAAAACCAATAGGTGACCGAAGTAATAAAGGAAGAAATCAAAAAGTTCTTAGAATTCAATGAAAATGAAAATACAACCTACCAGAATCTGCGAGACACTGTAGAAGCCATGCTAAGGGGAAAGTTTATAGCTCTAACTGCCTACATTAAAAAACAGAGACCTCTCAAATAAACAATCTAATGATACAACTTAAGCTCCTAGAAAAACAAGAACAAACCAAACCCCAAATCAGAAGATGAAGAGAAATAATCAATGAGATTGAAACCAAACAAACTGTACAAAGAATCAATGAAACAAAAATGGTTTCATTTGAAAACCATTTTTCAAATAAGTCACAAACCCTTAGCCAACATGACAAAACTGGAGGAGGGAGGAGACCCAAATTAGTAAAATCAGAGATGAAAAAGGGGACATAACCACAAATACTAACAAAACCCAGAGAACTATTAGAGAGTACTTTGAAGACATATTCAAGTAAACTGGAAAATCTAGATGAAATGGACAAATTCATAGATACATACATCCAACCAAAATTGAACCAAGAAGATATTAACCACCTAAATACTACTATTACATGCAATGAAACTGAAGTAGTAATAAAGAGTCTCCCTACAAAGAAGAGCCCAGGACCTGATGGATTCACGGCCGAATTTTACCAAACCTTTAAGGAAGAACTAACAACAATACTCTTCAAACTTTTCCAGGAAATAGAAAGAGAAGGAACACTACCAAACTCATTCTATGAAGCCAGCATTTCACCCAATAAAGATGTAACAGAAAAGAGAATTATAGACCAATATTTTTAATGACCATAGATGCAAAGACTTGCAACAAAATACTGACAAACAGAATTCAACAACATGTCAAAAAGATCATACACCATGACCAAGTTGGTTTCATTCCAGGGATGCAAGGATGGTTCAACATACATAAATTCATAAATGTAATACAGCATATAAACATAAGCAAGGACAAAAACTACATGATCCTCTCAATAGACACAGAAAAATCCTTTGACAAAAATCCAGCACCCTTTCATGATAAAACTAGGAATAGAAGGAATGTTCTTCAACACAATAAAGGTTATATATGACAAGCCTAGAGCCAACATCATATTAAATGGAGAACAACTAAAACCATTCCCCTTAAAGTCAGGGGAATCACAGCAGACAAGGCTGTCTGCTTTCTCCACTCCTATTCAATATACTGTTGGAATTCCTATCCAGAACAATAAGATAAGAGCAAGAAATAAAAGGGATTCAAATAGGGAAGGAAGAAGTCAAACTACCCCTATTTGCAGATGACATGATCCTATAACAAAGGGACCTCAAAAACTCTACCAAAAAACTATTAGAAATCATAAACTCTTTCAGCAAAGTAGTAGGATTCAAAATTAGCATACAGAAATCAGTAGCTTTTCTATATACCAAAAACGCACAGACTGAGAAAGAAATCAGGGAAACAATCCCATTTACAATAGCCTCAAAAACAATAAAGTACCTTGGAACACATTTAATGAAAAAAACCAAAGACCTTTTTAATGAAAACTACAAACCACTGAAGAGAGAAACTGAGGAGGATATCAGAAGATGGAAAGACCTTCCATGCTCATGAATCAGTAGAATCAACATTGTGAAAATGGCCATACTACCAAAAGCAATCTACATGTTCAACATGTAGAACTGTTACTGGAATTCAAAATTCCAATATCATTCTGCACAGAAATAGAAAAAATAATCATGAAATACATATGAAACACAAAAGACCTCGAATAGCCAAAGCAATTCTGAGCAAAAAGTCCAAATGTTTGAGGAGGCATCACAATACCCAACTTCAAACTATACTACAGAGCCATAGTAATAAAAACAGCATAGTATTGGTACAAAACAGATAGAAGGCCAATGGATCACAATAAAAGATCTATAAACCCAAACATACACCTATACATCTATAACAAACTGATCTTCAACAAAGAAGCCCAAAACAAACAATGGCAAAAAGACAGCCTCTTCAACAAATGCTGCTGGGAAAACTGGATATCCACATGTAGAAGACGAAACTAGATCCCTGTCATTCACCCTGTACCAAAATCAACTGAGAGTGGATCAAAGACCTTGGTATAAGGCCTGAAACTCAAGAGACTCAAGAGACAGCCCACAGAATGGGAGAAAATCTTTGCCAACTACTCATCCACTAAGGGACTAATATCCAGAATCTATAGGGAACTCAAAAACCTCAGCCCTCAAAGAATAAACACCCCATTGAAGAAATGGGCACATGAATTAAACAGGGAATTCTCAAAGGAAGAGGTACAAATGGCCAGTAAATACATGAAGAAGTGTTCAACTTCCCTGGTAATAAAAGAGATGCAAATCAAAACAGCACTTAGATTTCATTTCACCCCAATTAGAATGGCCATATTCAAGGGTAATAACAACAATAAATGCTAGTAAGGATGTGGAGAAACAGGAACCCTTATACACTGCTGGTGAGAATAAAAATTAGTACAACCACTATGGAAAGCAGAATGGAGATTCCCTCAAAAAACCAGAGATAGAACTGCCGTATGATCCAGTGATACCACTCCTAGGCATCTACCCCCAAAAAGTAAGACAGGATACATTTCATTGAAGCAGTATTCACAATAGCCAAGCTCTGGAAACAATCCAGATGCCCTACAACTGATGAATGGATCAAGAAATTGAGTTTTTTATACACAATAGAGTATTACTCAGCCAAAGGAAAAATGACATGTGGTTTGAAGGTAAACAGATGCAAATTGGAGAACATCATGTTAAGTGAGGTTAGCCAGGATCAGAAACACAAAAGCTGCATGTTTTCTCTCATACATGGAAGGATGTGAGGGTGATCTGGCTGTGACATCTGTCACCCCATTGATCGCCAGGGTTGACTCGGCTGATCTGGCTGGCTAGGCGGGTGTCCCCTTCCTCCCTCACCGCTCCATGTGTGTCCCTCCCGAAGCTGCGCGCTTGGTGGAAGAGGACAACCATCCCTGATAGTGGAGGACCATTCTTTGGGCAAGGGTATACGAGTAGCTGTGCCCTCGTTAGAACCTCCAAACAAGCTCTCCTACATGGAAGATAGATACAAAGATAAACATAGACACAAAAACAAGCATGATCATATACAAACTCAGATGTAGAACATGTTTGTAACAGTGGAACTGCTCTATGGAATTCAGGGAAAGAGGGAAAGGAAAAGAGAATGATAGAGCATCAGTAATACCACATAAGATAAGATGTGAAGATAGAGGATATAAGGACGTGTATTGAAAGCTGCTGAAAATGGGGGGGGGGGGCATAAAGGGTTAAGGGAGAGCAATAGAAGGGATTAAACAGCCACTCAAAGGGATTAAAGCACATCCACAGCAATCGAAGGGATTAAAGCACATCCACAGTAGGCATACATTAAGACACCTCTTTGAACATCAACTTAAATATTAATAATGAAAACCAGGACTGTAAAACAGGCACAGTGTATGCGAGGGGTGGGGGAGTGGAATACTAGCAGGGGGGGTGGTACTACTAGGAGGAGGGAGAGTAAAGGAAGAAGATTAAGGTGATGATATATAGTTGATGGACTTCATATACCTATATGAAACAGAATTTTAACAACCTCATGCAACTGCTTTGGGTGGGGCAGGGAGGGGGCTGAGGGGGAAAGACAATGACGGAAATGTAAATAATGTACAATATAAGTCTGATCAAAATTGTCACTTGAAATCCCCCCGTATAATGAATATAGCCTAATAAAAAATTATAATAAAAATTAATGAAAAAAGTGGCTTCCTTTATATGCAATTTAGGTTTTCTGTACTTAAACTTGGTTAGAAGCAAAACAAACACAAAGTATTTTAGAACCATCTGGTTATGTTGATAATTTTCCCAGTGAGTTTGTATAACCCTGTACAAACATAGAACACTTAGGAAAAATGTTGCCAAAACAACAACAAAAAACCTTCATGGAACTAAAGTGACATGAAGCAAAATAGTCATGGGTTGACTTATCCTAAGGTATACATCTATTCACCAAGTAGTCTTTACTGACAGTATAGAACAGAAAAGGCTGATACAGTGGCACCAGCAGTAAGAGCACCTCCCTAGCAAGCATGAAGCTCTGAGTTCAAACCCAGTGTAACAGGAAAAAAAAAAAAAAAGAACAGGAAAGTGTTTATGAAATAGTATCATGAAGAGCACACACACTAATGGAAATCAGCAGACGAAATTTTCACTCCTGTGGCAGACAGACAGAAAGAAGCTACCATGCCCAGATTAACCATTAGAGCTTGAATTTCTCAGAGATGTCTCATCCAGCTTGCTCAGTGTCCCCTACAACTCCATTCATGTCCAACAGACACAAGAAAAAAGCACTCCTCTGAAATTTGGCTAATGCTTGAAATTTCCATCTATAGGCAGTAGAGATGAGCACAGAAAACATACACCAAGGTTCCTAAATAGCAGTGGTGTGACCTCCAGACTAGATGTTACTAGAGAAAATGCATGTAGAACACCAGGGTGGGCACTTCACTTCACAGCTTGTACTAGCCTCTCCTAAGAAGTGCCACCTTTAAGTGATATTCCCAAAGGGGATGACAAATGTCAGATTCTGTGGGGCTGGGGCTGCCAGATGTTCTCCAACATAATGTGGCATGTTTGTACCAGAAATGCCAATCAAATTCTAGGTGTACTTACCAAACCCTGCTGCCAATCATCTAAAGGCCAAGTAACTATACCTGGGCATTCTTAAACTCAAATTCGGCAGCATTTACAAGACAAGAAGCTAAAAAGCAAGAGTGGCAGCATCTCCAGGTCTTTGTTCCCAGGAGCATGCTCTGAGGTGATAATGTATGTGCAAGTACAAAGTCATAACTATCCGATTGTACCTTGAGACATAGTTTTACATATTGGCTAAATTTTCTCTATTGATGTTATTGTGTATTCTGGCTTGTTGCAGAAATAGGACTTCAATTTAGAAGAAACTGGATTTTTTAAAGTCATGAATAGGAATTATCTTTACTTCAACAGAGAAAATATATCATGTATTCAGTACCTTTACATAGAATCTTTACAAAATTCCATTCTCAAGCAGGCTTCTGCTTCTGGTCAACACATGGTGATAGGGACCAGATTGACCCTTCCATCTGAAACAATCAAGAAAACCAGCAAAATATATAAAACAAAATTCTGAGACAGTGGATGTCATCTAGTAAAGGGCAGTGATCCTGGAGAGATGAGAAACAGAGTTGGGGAAATCAAGTCAGCTCAAATTCAGAGTACTGGAGAGGTGAGAGTTGCACAGAGAGTGCCCCGAACATTCGCCAAAGATGTGGCTCAGGTATACAGCAGAGTTCTGACCATATAAGTGAGTGTGTTAACGAGCTTTTTTTCATTGCTGTGATAAACACCTGAGAGGAACAGTTGAAAAAGAGGAAAGATTTAGGTTAGCTGACAGTTTCAGAGGTTTCAGTCTATGGTGAGCTGACTCCATTACTTTGAGTCTAAGGACAGGCAGAAACATCAAGGAGGCAGGAAGGTGAAGCAGAGGCTGCTCACCTCATGGCAGCCAGGAAGCAGAGTGCAAGACAGAAAGGAGTCAGATACAATATGCCCTTCAAAGACACAGGACCAAGCCCCACTTCTTAAAAAGTTTCTACATCTCCCAAAATAGCACCACTAGCTGAGGACTAAGACTTTAACACAAGCACCAGTGGGGAACATTTCATATTTAAATCATAACAGTGAGGAAACTACCCAGGGCCACGGAAGAACTGGTTCCACATCTGAGGATTCAACCAAGCATAGACCAAAAATATTAAAAATAATTTGTTTCTGCTGAATATGAACAGACATTTGTTATTATTTCCTTTAAAAACTATTTATATAGATAGTATTTATATCATGTTAGCTACTATAAATAATCTAGAGATGATATAAAAGATATAGGAAGATGGACATGAATTATATGCCCCATTTTATATAGGGGATTTTGAGCATCTGCCGATTTTGACATCGGTAAGGCAGAAGGAAGGGGTCCTACAAATAATCCCTAGAGGACACGAAGGGACTTATTCCCTTTAAACTTGCCTGTCTTACTCAAAATTTGTTTTTAATTGGGAAAAAGGAAAGTATTTTAATAGGATAATAAAAATAAAGGTCATAAGACACATACCACTGATTCTCAACCCAACATCTTAAAGGGGCTATTCCTATACACAATATAGTCACTCATTTTTTAAAACAGCCTTGAACCTACTATTTTGATGACATATGGACAGCAAATACATGAAGTATGTGGTAACTTTAAATAAAAAGCTTTTATTGTTCTCATTTGAAAAAATTACATTTCTGAATAGAATATATTATAGTATTACTAACTTCTCCCTATGTGAACAGTAAAATTTCTGAATATAACAAAATGTTATTAAAGAATAACTTAGAAAACATCTAGGTAAAGATTTGGGGGACTAGGACCCCACTAGTCCAAAGGTCCCTCAAGGGCTTCCTGTCCTCTTGAGGATCACATTTGTAAATCTTAGAATCAGATACTTTGGTGCTCTCTAGTGCCCACTTCTTCCATTGCAATCTCATTTTGGTTCATCGCAACCTCAGCAATCTCCTTACAAATATCCTTCCCTTCCAAACATCTGAGCAGGGACAGCTTTAATGGCACCTCATTACTAAGAGTAGATTATGTCCTAAATGTGAAATTTATCAAGTTAAGAGTTTTCTGTGTGTTGTTACATACATTCTGGCAAATTTGGAAGTTTCACTGCAATAAGCAGCAAAAGAACATCACAGACAAATTCAACACAGTTAACTCAAAGGATAAATTAAGGGGCATTTATTAAAGTAAAACTATTTTCATTTTAACAAACCAGGAATAGAGATTTGCAAAATAATTTTTAAAACTTTCAGTAAGTGAAAACACTGAACACAGTTCCAAGAGCAGCTACTAGTAACTTGCTCATGTGCTTCAGTGCGGCTCACCACTTCACATGGATCTCTAGCTCATTTTTTCTCCTTCATTTCAGTCTAAGTAGTGTACATATTAAAGAATATAAGTTTTCTTTGGCATACAAATTGGAGGATGGAAACATTGCTTCTAATTTCTTAACACAATTCTTTTCCTTAATGTACCTATAATGGATGCATTCTCCAAAAATGACAACTGTTGCCTGGAGTATTAATGTTTCCTGAGCTTCATAATACATTTTAGTAGATACATTATAGTTTATATAATCACTCCTTCCTATTATATTAGGTATTTGTTATTATTCTAAATAACAATGCATTCCTTAATGTCATTGGCTATTTGCTATTGCTGTAACTGAATACTACAGACTGAGTAATTTATAAAGAATAAAGATTTATTCAGCTCACAGTTCTTGGAGGTTTCAAGTCAATGGGTTGCATCTGGTGAGGGCTTTCTTACTGGTTGGGACTCTGAGAAGTCCTGAGGTGACACAGGGCATCACATGGTGAAAAGGGAGCATAAAAAGGACAAAGCCATACTGGCTTTTTATAAGGGACCTACTCTCAAGACAACTTATTAACCTTTTAATGGATTAATCCATTCACAAGGTCAGAGCCCAATTATCTCTTAAGATCCCACCTGGTCCCACTTCTTCACACCTCACAATAGGGTTTAAATTTCAACATGGCACTGTTGGGTCATCAAACCACAGCATTTAAGATTATGAAAAGTTTGGCTACCTCTGGAAATTTTAATTAACAATGAACTCAAAAAAAGCTGATAATTAAAGTATATTATTGCAAAGTATTCTGGACAAGTAAATCACTTAGATGCCCTAATATGCACTTACATGTCATAGAAAAGATTTAACTGTAATAAATTGGTCCAAACAAAGGTACTTACCCAGCCTGAGCTGATGAACATCCATCCTACAAAACCTCTATAATCTGTTAAATGACAATCTTACACCCAACCAAGAGTTAATACATGAATTCCCATCTTGTATTTCTACAGCCTTAATGCTGAACCCATAAGAAACAAGCAGGAAGAATATGGAAGGAAAACTGTTATCTTGCCCTGCTCCAATTATGACAGGAACATACTGGAACATACAGTGGGGGGTGGGGGGACACTACTACTTTGCATTTGAAAATAACCCAAGAAAATCACTTTATCTAGTTCAAGTACACCAAATAAATGAAACTTTGGGCATTTCCTGCAACTTACTACAAGCCACACACATAATGCTACACCTGACTTTGCAACCACTACAGATGCAATCCTTTCAAAAGTTTTATTACCATACATAAACTAACTGTAAGCTTGGTCATATTGGGAGGAAAATTTTTCCTCTACCAACTTAGATTTGGGAGGTCTGGGCTCTATGAATTAATTGACTACAGACAGATTAACAGTAGTTTATACCCATGCATGAGGGAATGCATGGTATAATGTGTGGCTCCTTGATGAGCAGGGGGAAAGGTTTCCAGCTAGGGCCTCAGTAGAAAACCATGAAAGGCTCTAAGACCACTAATTTACTTGCAAAGTTTTTTTTAATTTCATAGTTATAAATGTCAGTCACCACCACCTCTGCTTTCTGAAAACTCCCTCAGGAGTCTATGAGAGCAAAACTCTTGGACAACTGTTTTTTGATCAGATGAGACTTCTTTCTGCAATTACTGTTTTTCAAGTATTTTCAGTTTAAAATAATTTCATGGTTTTCTGGAGGGTTCTTGGTCCCTTCATTTCTGAGGTTTTTGCTTCTGTTTTGTTTTTCTTGAGCAGACTTCTTTCAGGATGACAGCATAAAGTGAGGGAAGGGAGAAACATTTCCTGATCCCCCTTAGGAAATGGGTGTAAAGACTCCATTTCTCCTATTTCAAACGTCACCTAAAGCTTCACATAGAACTGGGTTACTTGTTATGGAGAAAATACAGGTTAGAAGTTGAGAGGTAAGAGATCTGAATAAACAAGGACACAGGTGAGCATAAAGATAGGGGAAAAAATCTAAACACACTGCTACATGTTCCCTGGAATTTGTCCCTTAGTCCAGGGAATACATCAGTCCAATTAAATAGTTGTATCTCATTTATCTGATGTAGACTGCTGGCCTTCCTTTTTTAAATGACATAAAATAGACATTGGTCCTGTCTGATTTACACAGAAGCCAACAATTGTACAAATCCTCCTTGCCAGGCAGTCAGCATACCTAAGGCACAATTTTGGAGCACCACAGGGGTTAGCCTGCTAACTTCTGCCAATCTTCCAAGGTCTAGTACTAGGTGTAGTACTAAGTTCTTGTTCCATTACTGTGGGAATTGTCTAGATTTGCCTTTTCTAGAGCCTAAGTTTCCAGACTTAGAAAAACATCAGTCATTACTGGAATGGAACTAGGTGCCATGATACATGAGTGGATTGTCTCTGATGTGTTGCCAGATACATCTAGGTGAAATTACTTTATGTATGAAAGTGTCCAGATTTGCACTTTGGCTAGCATTCAAAGTGGGATAGTGGTAAGGAAAGTCATATGATATCCAAGTCCACATCACTCCCTGACCATGCAAGTGGAAACCCTTCATATACCTTATTGTCACAGTGTTGTTTATGAACAAGGGAAAGGTGGAACTTGTGACCTGCCAGGTTAGGGTCTGGTCTTTCCTGACCCTTGTCATCAGTTCTGTTGGCATCTGCACATCATTGATTCCAATGTGCCTCTGTCAGGCTATAAGAGCTAAAGAGATTGCAAAATACCTCGATTGGTCTCAGTGGCTATAGAGATGTATTATACTTCATGACCAGGTCAGACCAGAATTTTGGCCCATCCAGTTGTAGTCATGGATGTTGGGCAAGCCAACTAGAGTAATAGCTAGGCTGTTCTATAATCCACTTCACTCTGATGAAGGGTTGACTTTGAGTTCCCATGAAGGTTTCACAGTGGAAATTAATCTACCACAGGAGATAAAGAGATTTTGCCTTCCTGCTTATGCAGAACATACACTTTCCATAAATCCATTGTCTGTAATAGGTCTACCAAGTATTTACACTGATGGAAACAAAACTAGTTTAGGTTATTGTTTCCTCTCGATGCTAATCCTCAACCAGACTGATTAGTTAAGATGGCCAGAGTTTATAATGAACCAATAAAGAAATGGGCAAGTAAACTAAACAGAACTTTCTCAAAAGAAGAAATTCAAATGGCCAGAAAACACATGAAAAAATGCTCACCATCTCTAGCAATAAAGGAAATGCAAATTAAAACCATGCTAAGATTCCACCTCACCCCTGTTAGAATAGCCATCGTCAGCAACACCACCAACAACAGGTGTTGGCAAGGATGCGGGGAAAAAGGAACCCTCTTACACTGTTGGTGGGAATGTAGACTAGTACAACCACTCTGGAAAAAAATTTGGAGGCTACTTAAAAAGCTGGACATCTATCTACCATTTGATCCAGTAATACCACTCTTGGGGATATACCCAAAAGACTGTTACTCCAGAGGCACCTGTACACCCATGTTTATTGCAGCACTATTCACAATAGCCAAGTTATGGAAACAGCCAAGATGCCCCACCACTGACGAATGGATTAAGAAAATGTGGTATCTCTACACAATGGAATTCTATGCAGCCATGAAGAAGAATGAAATGTTATCATTCACTGGTAAATGGATGGAATTGGAGAACATCATTCTGAGTGAGGTTAGCCTGGCCCAAAAGACCAAAAGTCGTATGTTCTCCCTCATATGTGGACATTAGATCAAGGGTAAACACAACAAGGGGATTGGACTATGAGCACATGATAAAAGTGAGAGCACACAAGGGAGGGGTGAGGATAGATAAGACACCTAAAAAATTAGCTAGCATTTGTTGCCCTCAACGCAGAGAAACTAAAGCAGATACCTTAAAAGCAACTGAGGCCAACAGGAAAAGGGGAACAGGCACTAGAGAAAAGGTTAGTTCAAGAAGAATTAACCTAGAAGGTAACACCCACGCACAGGAAATCAATGTGAGTCAATGCCCTGTATAGCTATTCTTATCTCAACCAGCAAAAACCCTTGTTCCTTCCTATTATTGCCTATACTCTCTCTACAACAAAACTAGAAATAAGGGCAAAATAGTTTCTGCTGGGTATTGAGGGGGGGGAAAGCGAGGGGGCTGAGTGGGTGGTAAGGGAGGGGGTGGGGACAGGGGGGAGAAATGAACCAAGCCTTGTATGCACATATGAATAATAAAATAAAAAGGAAAAAAAAAAGAGAATGAGAAAAAAAAAAAAAAAAAAGATGGCCAGAGTTTAGAAGACAGAATCAGCAGGATTGGGCAGTGCTAGAATTATAGGGGGAAAGTCTGGGTTAGTTGAAGAAAACCCATTTTGAAAGGGAGACCATCATGAAGGAATAGAGGGAGAATAAAATAGGTTAAGAAAAGCAATTTCCCCATCCACGTTCTGTAAATGAGAAAGGCAGGGTTTTTTGTTGTTGTTGTTTTCTTCTTAATTGTTGTACTGGTTGTGGGTACACTGTAGCATTTACAAAGGTTCTTACAATGTATCAAATATATCATACTTGAATTCCACCCCACCTTCTCTCCCTCATCCCCCAGAGAGGAAGGGTTTTGTTAAAATTTCCAGATCAAAGAAATTTCTCAGGGAGGAGAGAAAAGAGGTTTAAAGGAAAGAGATGAAGACAAAGTTCTAGATCTGAGACCTTGGGTAAGCCTGTCTGCTTTATTATGTCATGTTTCTGGAGTCTAAATTGGTACTCAAAATCCTTAACTTGTGGTCAAACATCAGTACAGTCTTCCAATTATCATGGTAATGATGATCTTGGGTCTAGATTGGTATGGCTTCTGTGAATACAGGAGGCCCTTTATTCTGATGACAATGTAAGTGATTAGCAGAATTTGGTAAGGCATCCCCAAGAGAGGCATATTTTCTTCTAAAAGCTTTGATGTATGCATACTCTACTGCCCAAAAGATATGGCAAGGCTTCTCAACTGGTGAAGGCTATGCCTTTCACATCTCTACATGATATGTCCAAGTATGTTAGTTCTTGAATGGTATACCTAGTTACAGTTTTGAATTGTTCACTCACGTCCCTATCCTGCTTGCTCAATACAGGAAACAAAAGGTTTAGAAATGCTGACAGGCATTTTGAAATTATTTCAAAAGGGATCAACCCATGTCTGTTATTTGAGGTATTCAGATCTATAAGGGCCAGAGGTAATGCTTTCAACAATTTAAGTACAGTTCCTGGTCTGATTTTTCCTAGTTCTTTTAAAACAATGTTTACATTTTTGCATTCCTCTTACCCTAAGGATTGGATGTGATAAGGTGTACAAACTTTAATGAGTATTCCAGACTCTTTACAAGCAAATACCTATTTCTGCTGGAATGCAATTACCTTGGTCCAAGTCAATCTATAAAGAAAGGCCAAAATGAGGAATAACCTCAGTTATAGTATGGTTATAGCATCAGTGCAGATGGTATTCAGTCTACCCACTAAATATGGAAGCACTAACCAAACAGTAAGAATAGCCCAAAGGTGGACGTAAATTTATAAGGGTTTACTTGGGAGTACTCCAAAAGGTAATGTGGGTCTTGTGATTCCCTGGGTTATGCTGGCTTCCAGAAATATGGTGAGAATTACAGAAATATATTTGGAAATAATTTGGTCAGAAATATTACGGATGCCAGGGAGGAAATTGTCTTTTAGCTTATCAATTCTTCTTTGCCTATGACTCATTTAATGGGAAATGAATGCAAGCCCAAACAGTCAAATAGATTCAGGAAGCTGACTTGGCCCAAACTACAATCTGTCTGATAATTCTTTGACATCCTTTTGTAGCCATTTGTCTTTTTCAGGTTGTGAGGTTTTGTCTGATAATAGTAACATCAGTCAGGAATAAGAATTGGGTTACAACTGGGTATAGAATACATGGGAGCTCCACTTACAGCTGCCCACTAGGAAGCTTCGTCAGCCCTATCATTTCCTAGAGATATTATGTAAGTTTTCTTGATATAAGTAAGGCAATGAACAGAATCAATTTCAATAGAAAAATAAGTAGCCTGCAAGAAAGAAGTAATTATATGCCCATAAGGAGTACCAGCAGAGGTTAAAATCTGTGGGACTTCCAAACTATGCCAACAACACAACATGGCAGACTCCAGGGGAAATATCTGAAGTCTGTATAAATAGTAGTTGTTTTGGTAAGATGAATAAACTGTAATAACATCTATGAATTTGGGGGGTTGAGCTGAGATTTTTGGTAGACCAAGTTCATTTTCAAAGTTTCATGCAGAGAAACTATGACATAGCCAGTTACTAGCTTTTCCTGAGAATTTCATTGACAAGGGCCATCACAGAATAAGCCTGGAATGCTCAAGGACATGTCTAAGAGGACTGATTTCACATAGTCATGGTTTATAAATTGTATCCATGTTCATAAAGTAATCAGAGTAGCACAGTTTTTCATATCCAGGGAGGAGTAACTGAGTAGCCAGGTTTAGAGTATTTCAACAGTACAAAATGATGGGGTAGTTAATAGTACCTATTCATAGGTAGTCTGTCATCAAGTAGAGAGATTGTTTCATGGAGTTGTAAGAGAACTGACACAGCATAGGGAACACAGAGGTGAAGAGGGAGGTAGCATAAGGATGCTAGCTTTGCCAATCAGGAAGACAGCAGAGGCTACTGTGGGTAGGCATGAGTCATGCATGATGCTACAGGGTCTAACTATCATGAAAAATATGCTCTCAACCTATGCGGGCTGATATCAGAAATACACTATTGGACAAAAAGGTTGTTCTAGAATATGCACAACAACTTCATTACTTTCATGACAATACAAGTGAGAAAACAAAATTGGAAGTCCAAGGACTGGGGATATAGACAATGTTAACTTCAATGCTTCCAAGGTGGCCAGAATTTTAGGAGGTAGGTAAAATGTTCTGTGGTTGTATCTGAGAAAAAGGCATGTAAAAGTTAGGCAAGGGCAGCAAAATTGGGAATTCACTGGCAGCAGTACCCAGTGCCCCTCCTGAAATTCACCCAAATTTTACACCAAAAGCACTTTGCTTTTGGAACAAGAATGGGTAAAAATGACTCAAGACATTTATGCAATGAGTTTTTGAATATGTGAAGATATTTTATGGATTAAATAGGTACCAATTGTTTATACCCATTGGAGTTTGTACCTGGAGGCTTTATAACATTAATCAACCAGTGCCTTCATAAGTTAGGGGAGTCCAGAACACCATCCTGTTTGGTTTTGTTGAAAAAATAATAGGTCACCAACATATTTTACAAGAGTGGAATCTTGACTAAATGCTACAGAATCTAAGTTGACTTTGTGAATTTAGGAAAATATGGGGGGGTGGGGCTCACAGTATCTTTGAGTTATGCAAGTCCATATTAATTGTCTTTCCCCAAATTAAAGTGTAAAGAAAATCTGTGAATTAGGTATAATGAAAGAAGAAGGTTGAACCAGGTGTGGTGGTACAAATCTATAATCCCAGCACTTGGGAGGCCAAAGCAGGATTGCGAGTTCTAGATAAGCCTGACTACACAGCAAGACACTGTCACAAACAAAAAAAGCAAAAAGAAAGTTGAACAGAGGTCATCTATTGCAAACTAGGCTGTGCCAGCAGACTGGGTTAAGATAGTGGCTAGGTTAGGAACTATATAGTGGTAAGGTATTGGAAATGAGTTTATGGCTACTTTATCTTGCACAAATCAAATCAAATCAATAGATATGACTTCCTCTTGAATAAAAATTTCCTTCTTTCTTCACTGGTAAGGAGGGGATATTGCAAGGTGAGAAGGTAAAGATTAAGGTGCTGTACTGGAAAAGGGACTTATTAAAGATTCAATTTATTATTCTGCACCTCCAGGGAGAAAGAATTGGGAAGGATTACAAGAGAATACAACGAGGAACTGTATGCCAACAAACTGGATAACCTGGAAGAAATAGATAAATTCCTAAAAACACACAACCTGCCAAGACTGAAATAAAAGAACAGAAAATATGAACAGACAATCATTAGTAAGGAAATTTAATTGGTGATTAAAAACCTCTCAACAAAGAAAAGCCCAGGACCAGACGGTTTCACTAAAGAATTCTACCAAGCACTTAAAGAATTAACACCAATCCTCTAAAAAACCTTCCAAAAATTTGAAGAGGGAGGAACACTTCCAAGAACATTCTTCAAGGGAATTACTACGCTAATACCAAAGCTACACAAAGACATTACTACAGACTAATATCCTCCATGACTATTGATGTAAAAATTCTCAATAAAATAACAGCAAGCAGAATTAAATGGCATATTAAAAGAATTACACATTATGGTCAAGTGGAGTCATTGTTTGATGACAAGGATGGCTCAACATACAAAAATCAATGTAATAAACCACACCAATGGAATGAAGGACAAAAGCCACATAATTATCTCAATTAGTGCAGAAAAAGCATTTGGTAAGATTCCTACTCTTTCTTGTTAAAAGAAAAACAAAACAAAAAAATGTAGAAATAAAAAGAAATTAACTCAACAAAATAAAGGTTGTTAATGAATACTTTTCCTCTCAAATCAGGAACAAGGCAAGAATGTTCTGGCCACTCCTATTCAACTCAATACTTGAAGTCCTGCCCAGAGCAATTAGGCAAGGAAAAGCCTAATAAAAGGGATCCAAATTCGGAAGAAAAATGATTGCTAAAAGAAATTAAAGAACATGTAAATAAGTAGAAAGATATTCCATGTTCATAGATATGAAAACTTAATATTGTTGATGTTCATACTGCCCAAAGTGATATACAGACTCAACACAATCCCTACCAAAACCCCAAGAGTATTTAAGTATAACTAGAAAAATTCATCCTACAATTCATATGGAATCTCAAAGGATCCTGAAGACCCAACCAATTTTGAAAAAGAAGAGTAAAGTTGGAAATACCACATTCTCTGATTTTAAAACACTATGATACTAGCATAAAGACAGATGTATAAACCAACAGAACAGGATAGAGAGCCCAGAATTAAACCCATGCACATATGGTCATCTCATCTCCAAAAAGTGTCAAAGCTACTCAATGGGGAAAGAATAGCCTCTTCAACAAATGATGCTTGGAAAACTGGAGAGCCACATGCAAAAGAATGAAGTTGAACTCTTTTTTTTACACCATATACAAAAACTAATTTAATTAAAGACTTAAACCTAACATCTACAACGATACAACTTCTAGAAGAAAACAGGGTGGGGGCGGAAGCTTTAAGGCACAAGATTTGGCAAAGATTTCTTTGGATACAAGATCAAAATCATAACAAAAGCAAAAATAGACAAAGAGAACTGCATCAAAAAGAAAAACCTTTATGCATCAAAGGATATAATTTAGAGTAAAAAGACAAACTACAGAATATGAGAAAATATTTGCAAGCCATATATCTGGTAAGAGGTGAAATCCAAAATGTATAAGAAATTACCACAATTCAATAAAAAAAATCTGATTTAAAAATGAGTAAAGTACTGATATTTCTCCAAAGGTGATATGCAAATGACCATCAAACATATGAAATGTTCAATATCCCAAGTCATCAGACATGCCAATCAAAATGGGTGATATATTACCTCACATTCATTAGAATGGCTACAAAACACACACACATAAATTACACACATATAAATAGTAAGTGTTGGTAAAGATGCAGAGAAATTAAAATTTTTATGCTTTGTTGGTGGGATTACAAAATGGTACAACCACTATGGAAACATTATGGAGGCTCCTCAGAAAACTAAAACTAGATCTAGATATGATCTGGCAATCTAACTTATGGATACTTATCCAAAAGAATTAAAAGTAGAGTCTTAAAGAAGTATTGTCCACCCATGTTCATAGCAGCATTATTCACGGTTCTCAAGAGGTAGAGACAATCTACATCAGTTAGGGTTCTCTGAAAATGCACATGCACCCACACATGCACACACAGGTGCACACATATGTGCACACTACATAGGATATACAGACATATAAGGTTTATTATGAGAACTGACACATGATCATGAAGATCAAGAAGTCCCACAATCTGCTGTCTGCAAGTGAAGAATCAGCTAAGCTGGTATAATACAGTTCAAGTCTGAAGATAGAACCAGGAAACTCCCAGTTTGAGTCTGAAGGCATGAAAACCAGGGCAGCCATTGGTGTAACTCCTAGTGTGCAAAGGCCCAATAATGTCCAAGGGCCAGAAAAAGAGTGATGAGAGAAAGAGACTGAGGGGAAGGGAGGGAGAGAATATTTGTCTTTCAACAGCGTCTGTGTTTTATTCTAGCTCTTCCAAATTGGTGAGGGGAATCTTCATTATCCGGTCTACTAATTCAAATGCCGATTTCTACTGGAAAAGCCTTCAATGCACACAGAAAGCTGTTTTATCAGCTACCTGAGCATCCACTAGCCCAGTCAAGTTGACACATAAAACTGAAAATCACATAACCTGTGATTATACACAAAATATGGTATATACATACAATGAAGTATCATTCAATTACAAAAAGGAAGGAATCTTATCACATGAACGTTGGTGAAATAAGCCAGTCATTAAAAAAACAAATACCATATGTTTCCATTCATATGAGGTATCTTAAGTAGTCAAATTCATAAAAGCAAATCAAATGGTGGTTACCTGTGATTTGGGCATGGAGGGAAAAGAGCTATTTCATTCTGCAAGATGAGAAAGTTCTGCAGACCTGTTTCATAACAATATGAATATACTTAATGCTATTGAATTGTAATTTAAAATTGGTTAAAATGGTCAATTTTGTTATACATTTTTTATCACAGTAAGGAAATATTAAAAACAAAAAGAAAAACCCTTAATTTCCTTAAGCATTGACTCAGTAATTTTATAAGAATGAATTTCCAACACAAGAGATTTCTAGGTTAATGGGGACTGAAGAACTCACTGTTTCTTCCCTGCAATCCCTACTTCTTCCACCCTATAAGAGAAAAGCAGAGGCCTTTGAGCTACAGGCACCCTCCCTTGTCAATCTGTGACCTCCACACTCCCTGCACAGTACAACCTGGTCACTTCTGGGGCAAACTCAGTGTCAGCCTCTCTACCCAGCCACTCTTACCTTTGCCCTCATGACTTCAGACCCACAACTGGACACTGAGCTAGATCCAGCTTGAGATCTGCCTCCAAGCACATAGGAAAAACTGATAGTTGAGAGCACATTCACCCACAAATTCAGCCAATCCTGCATAGAAAAGGACTTTACTTCCTTGAGTGCCCTTTTAGGAACGCTAAAAACACATGAAGAATGGGAAGACCAATACAGCCATCCATGCCTGTTATTAGCCAAAATGAACTGCGGGTTAAGTGAAAGATTTAAATTCTTCTGCTGCAAAAAGGAAGAGAATAAACAGAAGGAACAGAAAGCAACACTGGCAGGCCAGGGACTAGGTTTATGCATCAAAATTCCTTTTCTATTGTTAATTCCCTTAAGCAAATTCAAATCAAATTAGAGTAAGTAAATTCCAGTTTATTGTAAGTCCTCTTTATTTACAGTACAAGTTTCTAAAAGGTCAACATAGTTCTCTTTTAAATAACATGTCAATCATATAAAACAGCTGGACCCAAAGTACAGAAATATATACATTATAATACATTAAGTAGTTTTAATATTGTTAAGTTTTTCATATTAAATTAAAAGAGGCTATCATTATTTACAATGTTACTTCTCTAGTTTAAAATTCAATCTGTCAAAAGACAAAATGTATGGGCTTTTTTTTACAAAATTAACATAGCAGTATTAATAAAACTGCTCATGATTGTAATTTTCATTTCTATAATACACTGCACCCGTGTTACAAAACAAACAAAAAAAAGGCATTGAACTAGATGGTTTAAATACTGCATAAGTCAGTGTGTTAACACTTCAGGAAGAATGAATAAGCTCATCTGTTTCACCATCAGGCTCATTCATAATAGCTCCTCACTGGGCAATCTAAGCCAGCTTTCTACAGATAAGATTATTTTCCTTGGCAGTTTCATGTAAGCCCACTGCTTATGGGTAAAATGCCAAGAAGCTGACAGCTACAAAGCTATCAAAAAAGCTAGTGCAGTATGACTGAAAATACTCAATAAAAGCCAAAGCTAGAAAACCATTGCTGAATCAAGGAAAAACTTATATGCCACTCTGTAGGAAACTTTAAATATCTAAAAAGTACTCTCAAGAGACTACAAAAGGGCTTATAACAGCTCATTCTCCTCTTTTTTCCTTAGGCTAAGATAAGAAAAAGGTAAATCTTCTCTATTTTTTTAAATAAGTTTTGATGGCATTAAAAAGCTTCACATTTATAAATAAGATTTTTACATAAAGCAACAAGGCATAGTTATCTCATGCTACTATCAGTTATTTTCAGGATTCACATTATATTCTAAGGAAGAATTTCTAAGCATGAGATTTCTTCCTCATTCCTAATTTATCAGCATTAATATTCCCTAGGCCTTAAAAGGGAGCTCAAAAGAAGAAAACAGTCAGTCAGCGCTTAAACTGAGTAACACCTTGTATATATGGTTGTGGCCTAAAGAGAAGCAGACACTCAAAATAAATAAATTGTGCATTTCCCTTCATTAATACAAGTCTAGACATTAATTTTAAAAGGACAGATCAATCTTGCAATGCAATAGCTCTTGCTTTAGAATGTTTAACCACAAAACTACCAGACGCAGCAATACTTTAAAAAAAATAACCTTTTCTAGTAATGAGCAAGGAAAAGAAAATCATCATGCCATATTATCATCAGGAGCTATTACTATGGCGCACTCCAGCTATGTGCATGGCACAAAAAAAAAAAAAACTAAAGAACAGCCTGACTACAGCTAGGGGAAGACAACTTTCTAGTTCTACAGGAAATGAACGATAAACAGCCCTAAGCATCTTGACAGAAAAAAAAAAAAAATGGAGACAAAAAAATAAACAGCCCAGTATTTCAAATCAGACACAAAATCTTTTGTTTCTGGACACATTGAAAAGTCAGTAATGCTTCACACATCTTTCACCTCTGTACAATTCCTCTACCAGTCTTTGATATCAAAACTAAAATCATCAGTGTTTTGTGTATCTTTAAAAGGCACATACAAAAGTTTAAAAAGGGTAGGGGACTTATTGTCAGATAAGCCCTTGGTCAACTTGCGTCCAAATTCAAAATTAACCATGCTTTTAATAAGCACCAAATACCAAACTACTTCCTTCATTCTCTAAGGCAAACTTTCCAGAATGTTCCTATTTCATGTATATATTATATTCTCTGGAATTGAATACACCTAGCTTTGTTTTTCCTCTGTGAGTATTAATATGCTATTTTAGGAAGTCTGAAAACAGTGGAATCCTTAAAACTTTACAAGTTCCCAAATTATCCTTGTTACAGAAAGAAGCCAAGAGGAAGTATCCTGGGTTTACAGTATTTCCTCAAAGTTTGTCATTTTTGAAGAAGAAACAAGTTGCTAACTCTTAAACAAGTTCCCTACTAATAAGACCCATCTCTTAGTATTTCTCAGTAGCAGAACCAATGAGCATGTATAAAAAAATTAGAAAAATGGGAATGTCCATGATGGAGTCTTTAATTTTAGATACCACTTAAACTGCTGGTGTGCTAAAAGATTCTTTACCACTATAAAAAAACAATCAAGTGTTTCCTTCTTACCCAATTTCTTGGATTGCAACTAATTTATTTTTTACATTTAAAAAATCCTTCATTAATAATTCTATATGGATTCAATGATGGCACTCATTCACTGATTACATTTCCTTAAAAATGAGGAGAAAATCTAGAAAATGAGTACAATGCAGGTAAGTGCAGTTTAACATATTAATTACACTAAAGTTTTAAACAAAATTTTTAAATGCTCCCAAAAGTTTAAATTTAATGGTTGTAGTTTCCTGTGCATTCACAGAGAAGGCAGAATTTTAAAACATCAAACACACTTGAAAACAAGGTAAACTGGGAGATAACAGATCATGGCAGGATTCCCAATTTGAGGCACACTCCCCAGTAAAACAAATGTCAACATGTTTAACTCATTAATGGAATGAAGTTTTTTTTTTCTGAAGGTTTCAGAAATCCTAATAATATATAACATTAAATTATTACATATGAAACATAAAACAACTCTGCAGTTCTATAAATGCTTTCTAGGTGAAAAAATGTGTCAAATGTGATGCCAGGCTAATCATAATCTATAGTGTTTTCTTCTTCAAGCAATTAAACTAGCAAAGATGACAACACAGTTTCTCACCCTATCTACTCATCTCTAATCATAGCCCTTTGAAACGGATCAGTATTTAGCTTAAGTGAGAATATGTTCATGCAACTTCCTAATCTATAGACAGCCAATTTGCAGGTTATCTAAAACCAAAGTGCAAAACCATGGAGTTTTTACTCCAGCCAGAGAACTGAAAGGTCTTTGTATCCAGCGGTGAGTGTGATGAAGAAAAAAAACATGTCGCTAATTTTTGGTCTCTTGCTCCTATCCCCTTTTCTTCACAGTTTGTTTCAAAATATGTGCTTAGTTTCAGCAATTCAGATCCAACCCTGTCCAGTGATCTGGTACCATCAGGAAATACTTGTCCATTGCTTCACAAAACCTAGTCCTATACAACTCTGGAGAAACCACAGTTGGCATTTTACCTAAGATTATGAAAGACAAAAGAAAAAAAGCTGTTATAGGCATATAATTGATTGGGCAACTGACTTAATCAATTTTTTTTATATAAACTGCCACATGCCAGAGAAGTCCACTTATTATTTGGTTATTTTCAAAATGACAAAATCAGAGAAAACCATGACTTTTAGAATTAAAAAAAAAATCAGTAACACAGGAATAGTTTAAAGTGTAAATAAAACAAAAATTCTGTTCACCTTGTCCTCCTAAGATTCCTGTTGATTTAACAACCATCTCAAGCTTTTTGTCCCATGTAAATGTTCGGATGTAATCTAGGGGTGGAAACAGGCAGGGGAGATGAGCAGTAAAGCTACGTTAATAAACATAAGCAAATAACAATAGCAATGATCATCACTACTATTTCTATGATACTTAACTTTTACTAAGTGCTGACAATACACTAAGTGTTGTTCTAATTGTTTTCCCCACATTTATTTGCTCAATCCTTACAACAATGTCATAAGCTCTCTTTTAATGTGAATTTTTTTAATTTTTTTGGTAAAGATAATGAAAATGGAAATAAGGAAACTGAATAGAATGGACCAGAGTGAAAAATCATTATTTTTGAAATTCCAAGTGAAAATATTCAATAATTCAGTAAGATATTACTAATCCAGATTCAACAGAATCTTTAAAATTTAATTCTAGCTTCAATCATGAGCTATTAAGTGGGGTACTCCTACTGACTTACCTATAATTCCAACCACCAGCTCATTGCTAGTATCATCTCGCCCAACCAGCAAAGAATAATCTATAATGAGGTGGCTAGAAAGAAAATGGGAGTCGCTGTGGATGGAGGTTCTCAGTACAGCTTTGGAATGAGAACGAATATACAAAGGGTTGTCTCGAACCATCTTTAGGAGATTTTCATCCAGCAAGACCACATCACAACTCTCTTTTCCAGTGTCAGTTTTTACATTTCGATTCCTAAGAGAACCCTTCAAATCAAAAACCTAGCAGAAAGAAAATTCCTTGTCATTTGTGCGTTGTGACAATTTAATATAATTAAAAAGGCAGAAAGACTTCTTGTAGTCACTGCCATTATACCATTTTAAATGTAATTGCACAATTTAAACATAACTTTTACAACTTAAGTTATTAAATGCATGGTGATACAGTTGTATAAATAAATAAATACATGGTGATATAATTGTATCATATGAAATTAATACTTAGGTTCTCAATTGTTGAAATAGTTCAGACATAATCTGGTCAATTTAATCATCTTTAAGATACATTAACAATAACTCCAAATATATATTGCCTGATCATAAAGCAATATATTAAAAAAGACGCAAATAAATTTTAGGAAACTTAAAAGTTTTGATATCAAAACTATATAATTCCTTATGAAAATACAGAAGCAGCAGCAAAATTTTCTGAATACTCTGGTGGTAGGAAAAGCAATGTCAGGGAACTTGAGTACCAGAACCCATGTGACCTGGCATACATTGTACTGACCAGTGCTGCTCAGGTGTTCCCGGCTCATGATGGTTAAAGATTAAGGAGCTAGGGCCAGAATGTAAATTAGATCATTAGCCACACTGTTGAGTTCAGCTAATGCTCTTCTCATACAAACATGTTCTCAGTGAAGAAAGCAGTGCACTGTGTTACATTCAGGTACAAGCCCTTTATCTCTTCAGGCTGGAAACAGTTCAAGACCAGCATTTTGAAGAGCACTGTTGTATAATCTAGACAAACCTGAAATCTAAAAATAGCTAAGTGACTTTAAAGTACTTAATTTCTCTGAACGTCAACTAATTTATTATTAAAACTAAGATGGATGAAGTAGATCTACCTTCTTACTCTACTGTGATTCTAGAATATTGGCTGCCAAATTTTAAAACAAGTCCGTAACAATTTTTCTTTATTCTTTCTTCCAACAAATCAAAAGTTAAATTTGGCCTATTAACCAAAAATTTCTGTCTTATTAACCAATATTTATTATAAAATGTTAGTCAGATTCATTATATTCAAGAATCAGAAGTACAAAGAGTTCTCAGAGCTAATGTTTCATGTAGTCCAATATCCTTACCTGTGCCATCTTTCTCCCATAGAAAAGATTTTCCATGACAAGGAGATCTAACTTCTTCTCAGTGTTGTTCTGAGAGTTCTTGTAACCAATTCTATAAACTCCAAGAATTTTGGCCAAGGCAGTAGGCCTCTAATCAAGAAAAGATCAAAGTAAATTCTTATCAGAAAGGATTACTTATAATTTAATACTAATATGTGCATTATCCATATACTACCCAAATAGGATTTGCTATTAATATAACCAGCCAAAACTTTGAAAGGAACTTATACCCTTGAATCTCAGGAATACAGTAACAATACTCATAAAAATATTAAATCTTTAAATTCTCCAAAAGGATAACCCTTCATAGTGTTCAAATTGAAAGCATTTATTATGACATAGTAGTAATACATGTCTAATAAACATGTAACAAATTGTAACTGAAAAAAAAATCTTCATAACTTATTTATAACTTCATGGGGATGAGGGGTTCATTACAAACCAAGTGGGCAAAGCTAAGCCACTGGTTTCATTCCTTTCTAGCTAAGGGAGGCATCTCATCATTTCTCAACATGTTTAAAATTTCTTTCTCAGTAAAATTACAAATTACTAAATATGCAGCTAATTTCATCCAGTCTTAATATTTTAAGTTGATATACCAATTAAAAGCATATATAGAGATTCAGGTATAGATATACCAATTAAAAGCAACTTGCTCAAGGTCACTTGATTCCTCATTGGCATACCTCAATAGCATAACAGAGATCTAATCATGCCCTGCTCGTATCTTATCACCAGGAAAACTGCTATTAGGAATAACTTTTAAGATGTTTTTAAAAAGCCCATTAACTCTTATTATACAAAAAGATCTACAATTTCTACCTTTTGTTGAACAGCATTTGTAATATAATTGAAGTAGTGTGGTGCAAAGTCAAGGAAAGACTGAACTTCCAGACGAGGCATTTGCTTCAAAATGAATCTATCATCTAAAAGGCAAAATTTAATATTTGTTTAGTCACAATCTATCCTGCTATCTGTAACAATTTGTTCCAGAGATCCCAAATCATCTGCTTGACTTCTGTTTTTAAATGATATTTTCTGATGTCACAAAGCACAAATTTTGATGAGAGAAGAATTCTCAAGTAATTGAAATGCTGGAAGGGATCCTGAAGATTTAGATAGACAAGAACTCTGTACATTCAAAAGTAACACATCTAATTTTGTTGCTAAATGATTTACTTTTTAGAACTATTTGATAGTTTGTAAATTTCAAAAACTCCTTTGCTAACAATCCAGAATTATAGAAGTTATTATCAAGCAGCAAATCTCCTGCTATATTTTCTTAAATAATTTTGTTTTCACTGGATATAGAGAAGAGAATGCTATATATAAATGTTCATGCAATTCTATAAGTATTTCTATTTTTACCTTCTTTTATTGGTCCTGAGGTACCCGTATGAGTTTTATAGAAGTTATCTGTTTCTACTTACATTTGGAAAACTCAGAACCAGACAGTTTAGTAAGGACTTGATCAATGCCTGAGGCTAATTTTAAAAATATAGATGTATATTTTTAAATAACTATAATGGCAAAACTTTGCCAAAAGACAATACCACAATACCTCTGTTCAAGTGATTCATATATCATCTCAAGGAAAAGGATGCAGTAAATGACTGCAAAGACTTACCTTCAGTTGCATAGAAGGCAGCTCCTGATTTGCCTCCTCGGGCCTGCCAGGGTGATGAGTGGGAAAGAGAACGAATGAAATCTTCCTCACTGCTGCCCAGAATCACTTCTCGCATCTTGTGAAACTCTCCCGCGTAGTACAGTCGGCAGTAAAACTTGGCATTAGCATCAGAAAATTCTATACAGAAAAATTTTTTTTTAAAGGCAGGGGGTTAATATATCAGAAAGTAATTTTTCCACAGTCCCCAGCACCAAATACAACCACTTAGGTTTCTCCATGGTAGTATCTTTCATATGAAGTCTAAATCCCTGCTTATCACAATTTTGTTAAGGATTAGAAATCATCTGAACACTCTTACATATCTTCAAATTAATCAAAAGTAAGACCTAATTCTAATTTTACACTGGTTATTGTATTTTTATCATGATACTTCTACAGCAATTCTTAATGCTTGTCAAACTCTGTGGCTCTCAATTCCTAGTAAGAAAACATTAAGAAATAAAAGTTAAATAAAAGTATAATTTATAAATTAAAATTTGGAAAATAAATTAAATAATGTATATTTACAAACTAAATTAAATAAGCCACTTGCCAACACAGACTTATTTTTTCCTTTCTTTTTAACTTTTGATAGAGCCATTGATTTATTTGTACTTGTTTTTTTTTCCTTTGTTGTTGTGCTGGGTGGGGGTACCCTGTGGCATTGACAAAGGTTCTTACAATGTATCAAATGTATGGTACTTGGATTCGCCCCCTCCACCCAACACTGAATTAATGTCAAGAAAGCAGAGTATGTGCTGGGTATGGCAGTGCACTCAGGAGGCACGGGCAGAGCATTATGAATTCAAGACTAGCCTGGGCTACCCAGCAAGACCCCATCTCAAACAAAGAAACAAACAACAACAACAACAAAAGTACAGGACATTTATACAGTATGAAGCTAGAAGTCTGAAATAAGTTTGCTCAATTATGGTCCCTGTCTCCAAGCAGACAATATATAATTTCATACTTACGGAGTTCCACATGAGGATTTGTGAGTTGTTTCTTTTGTGTATCTCCTCCATCTAATTCATCTAAAAGGTTTAATATCATTAGTAAAGGCAAAGTGTTAGTTATCATTTTGTCTGTTGTTTTCTCCTACATATAGCAACACTATAAAAATATCCGAGTCCAGTCACTATTAAACAAGCATTAGATAGACAATTAAACTGTGTAAATGATTATAATTAAAATGTAGCAAGGTGCCAATGGTTCATGCCTGTAACTCTAAACACTTGGGAGGCTGAAATCAGGAGGACTGTGGCTTGAGGACAGCTCAGGCAAAAAAATTCTTGAGACCTTATCTCAATGGAAAAAACTGGGCATGGTGGTGCAGACCTGTCATCCCAGTTATACAGGAAGCATAAATAGGAAGAATTGTGGTCCAGGCTAACCTGGGCAAAAAGGGAGACCCTGTCTCCAAAATAACCACAGAAAAAGGGTTGGGGGTATAGCTCAAGCTGTACTGTGCTTGCCTAGCAAGCATGAGGCCCTGAGTTCAAACCCCAGTGCTACCCAAAAAAACCAAAAACTTTGTTATTTTATGAAATTTCAGTATTTACATTAAAAATAGTGACTGGAGGTTGAAAAATTTTTCTTACATTTAAGTGAATCCTGTAGTAGCAATATAGTATCTCAGCTCTTACACCAAGAATTTCCACATCTTCTTTATCAGAGTTTATGATCAGTTTCCCCAAATGTACAGAATAATGCTTCCCCAATACATTAGAGTCTTAGTAGTTATTTTTTGTATTTGATCTTTCTGACAAACCTACTACCAAATCCACTGTGTTAACTGTATATTTGGAATACATGTTAATATGTAGAAGAACAAATCATCTCCTTAAGTTTCACATTCCAAAATCATTTCTTAAACACCAAAGCCTTCTAAAAACCACATTATAAACAGATACAGCCCAAAAGCATCCTATAGAAGACTAAATTGATATCTTAATTATTAATCAGAATTTATTACAGCAGTTGCTATTTTTGGTTTGAGACAGGCTCTCTCTATAGCCCAGGCTAACTCAAGATCTACTGCCTCCACCTCCCAAGTATTGGATTATAGGCAAGTGCTATCATGCCCAACCGTAGTTGCTATTTTTAAACTACTAGTTCATGATGTAACCTATGGGTCACAAACAATTTCCCCAAAACCCAGTAATAAATATTTCACTTAGTTGCAATTACTCAACTTGCTAATGTAATGTGAAAGTAACCAGATAAGAGTAAATGTGTTCCAATAAAACTTGATTTACAAAAACAGGTCAGCAGAATATGTCAAGTACTGGTCTAACTCATGCCCAAGCATAATCAGGTAGACATTTTTTAAAATATATTTTAAAATGAAAGAAGACGTAAATAGCCACAAGAAAGAAAATATCAAAAAGGGGGTGGAATGAAAAAATTTGAATTGAATTGAATGTTAGAAATTACATAGGACAGATATTTAACATGTATTATGTTATTTAGTCCTCAACCTCAACAGACATTTTTGTCTCTTTATAGGTATAGAAACTAAGGACTTCTGGTTTTACCACACAGTAAGTGATAGCAATGACTTCTGAAACTAAAAGGACTTTCCAAGTGCCATGCTATTTTAGACTATCACATTAAAGAGTGAGAACAGAGGGAATGCCCTAGTTTCAGCAAAAAATTGTCTACTTAAGCCTATAAGAAACATATGAAACTTAAGAAAATAAAGCCTTGTAAGCACATTCAGTCTACTTAACACACCTTGTGGCTCAATGCCTTGATTCTCCGTCCCCTCCTTGCCCGTCTGCCCAACGTGGTAGTAAGCACTATCTGCTCCACGTAAGGTCTCTCTCTTCTGTGAAGAGAGATCAGGGCTTTTCCCTGCTGTCCCTCTGAAGAAGGACAACATTCCAGAAGCCTTTTTAACTAAAAATAAGAGGCAACATATTAATTTTAAATATAGGTCACTGCAAATGGAAAATATAAAATTTTCAACTTATTCCTTTGTTGGCAGTAACCATTATGTAAGGCTAGTAAATCTGAGTTACATAGATACTTTCACTGGCACAGATTATTACATATGCTATTGTTGTTTTTGAGTAGTTTAGTGCCCTTATTATTATCAGAAACAGGAGAGCAATGCTCAGCAAGTTGAATGTCAAAATATGAAAAATTCTCCAAAAAGCCTTTCAAAACTGTCTTTCAATAGCAGTCATAATATCTTCAGCAACAAGAGTAAATTTCAATTGAGTTCTGCAATATAATTTAAGCAAACACAAAGCAATTTCATAAACTAAAAAAACTGAGTTAAAGGTAACATCTTTCATCTTTTTGCTCCTATATTTTAACACAGGAAAACATTTTGTTTACAGCATCTTTCAAAAAACAAATACCATAGGATGACCGAGAATTTACCAAAGCTTGCTCTTTACTTTCATTTCTGGTTTTGAGTTTCATTCATTATACTATTAGTGTGTATAATCTAATACCGTTAAGTTCATCAATTATAAATCCTCCGAAAATGTCAATAATAAAAGTGCTTAATAACCTACATGGATCCTAACACAACTCTAATTTTTATAGAGGTAGTGATGTGTAGAGAACAGGAAGTGGATCATGATTTGTATAAGCCAACCAGGACAATACTGCCTCTACTTTCTTGGTCTCCTTTGCAGTTAGTGGTGGCTGTAAGAGTTACTTCTGACAATAAGACTGAAGGTGGGCACAGTTAATGCACTTATAATAAAAAGAGAACAACTGAACTTGCACCACTCTTCTGTTTCAAATGTAAATAAAACTGTAATATTCTTGTCTATGAGGAAAACTTAAGAGAATTAAAGAGAAACCATTCCTCTGTGACAACACTGAGTAGTTCAACCAATGCCAGGAACTACCTACCTTCAAGAATGGTTATTTTAGAAAAATAAATCATTTGTTTGAGCTCTTACACTCAACTGAACTGTCTGTCAACTTGTAGCCAAATGCATTGCTAACTGACAAAGTTAACAAGACCCAAGTTCAAATCCCAGCTCCACCTCTAACTGTCTAATCTTGAGCAGGTTAATTTAAATCTTAACTTCCTTCAAAAAATGGAGATATGTCAAATATTCCTTATGTGGTTATGGTGGAGATTAAAGAAGATAACATGACTATTTTCACAGTGACTATAATACTACAAAACTGAAAAGAAAAATGCAAGTTATTAAATTTCTAAGGTTGTACATTTTAAACTGAAAGCTCTAAGAAGATAGATCCTCCTTTTCTGCATATACTAAGAGGCTTCTAAGAGTTTCAGATTCAATATTTTTGCACCCACATTAAAGGTAAACAATCAAAGAAGAAAAAAACATATAAGTCCATATTATATTTCAAAGATCAGAAGTAGTAAGTCTTTGCCAGATGATATTTATAATCATGAATAAAACAATTATAAATCCTTATGCATTTGTAAGCTTACTTGATTGTGGTTCTGCTTCAGCTGTACGGTTTGTCTGTCCTCCACTAATTTCAGGTAATCTAATAGGGCTGCTACTCTTTGGTCTGTTATCTAATGCACTAAAATGAAAAAAAAAAGGAAAAACTGGTTTTAAACTATTCAGACAAAAAATAACAACCATTCTAATTCCTACACCTAATTCACTCCTCACCTAACCCTAATCATAACATCAGAAATATGATTTATAATTTAGATAAATATAGGTTGCAATATGGAAGAAAAAGTCTTGAAATATCTGCTGAACTTAAGAAAATAAAGTGCTATAACTAAAAAAAAATGTATGAAAGCATAGACTATATTTTCCCCCAATCTATTAGAACTATATCGGTACCGAAAAGTCAATCACAGAAAATATCACTCTACTCACAATTATAACAATTCAGATGAAATTTTATCAGGTTAGTAAATAAAGTTGGAATATCTACTTCAGTAATAAGCCTGTGACAGTTTCAGTCTAAAATACTGAACACGCTAAATAAACCAGTTTTACTGTTTGTTTTTCAAATATTAAAATCTTCAGTTACTATAGAAAATTCACAAACACTTAAAATTATAAAACCACAAAGTATTGTAATAAAGTTGTTGTTTTTTAAATGAAAAAATTATATTTGAAAAATTATTATCTGAAAAAGTTATATTTTTTAAATATAATTTATTGTCATATTTTTCAAAAATGATGCAAGTTCAAATTTGCAATACACATTGAACTGTTATGGCAATTGGTAGAAAACTACATCTTAAGGGACTGTTTAAAGTCTTTTGTTATATTTTTTTGTTGTCTTGATTACTGGCTGAAATGAATACCATTATCTGTATCCAAGAAATTTTTATACTGATAATATGCTACAATAGAACTGAAGTGCAAGAACACAGAAAATGATGTAGCTAAACTAAAATACACATTATTTAATCATGAATCACCTATTTGTTGCAAGCCCTTCTTCAGCACTGTTCCACAGAGTTGCTTTAGACAATTCCTCTAAGGCATTTCGGTATTCTTTACAACTTTGGGTAGAAATAAGTTGAAAAATGTTAAACATTAAGCTCTTCTTTTGAAATGTATTATAAGCTTTAGAATAAGATCTGCATTATAGAAACACAATCATTTTAAGTATCCATAATTAAGTACATTTGGGTTAGCAAAAATGATCAAGTACCAGATTCAAGAGAAAAGTCAGTATCTTCACAGAGAATAATACAAAAAACAACCCACCAACTCACAAACCAGTACCAATAACCTTAACAATGGTCAAAAAAAAAAATATCTGAGTTAAAAGTGCTAGGGATGTAGCTCAGTGGTGGAGTGCTTGCCTGGCAGCCCTGGGTTGGATCCCCACCACTGAAAAAAAAAAAATTCCTAGTTACTAATACTTAGATTAAATGAGGTAAGTTAAAAATATGAAACATCAAGATTTAGTAGAATAGAGAGTAAAGAAACTTGACAGTGCTTTCCACTTATAGGTACTAAACTTTAAGAAAAAGAAAAATCATGTCTATTTGCCAAAAAAAACTCTACTTCTTGTAGTAGCAGCCTGGGAGTTGTGCTTCCAATAAATCAAATGCCATGGAACAAGAGAAGTGTGTTAGGGCAAATATTTTTCTAAGACATTGAAAGGAGATGACCTCAACTAGAGTAGCCGCTTTATGATAGTACAAAACATGTTTTCATTTTTATACCTTTCTTATCTATTAATATATTACAGCTACTCAATAAGGTGAGAAGCAAATACTATCTTCATGAAGAATAAAAGACAAGGAAAAAATTATCATATGGAATCCTGTAGAGGAGAAATTTTTCATTATCCACCAGTAAACTAAATTCATAAAGGCAGGGGCATATACAACTATCTTATTTACCCCTGTATATCTAATAACACATTTTGTATACATTCAAATATTTATTGAGTAAATGTATACCTTGTAACCAATACCTTAAAAGAAACATTTTAACTTTAATGCCTTACAGTGGAAAAAAATTTTAATTAAACACCTTTGATTCTACTTAAACTAAGTTAAACCACTGCCAAGATACTTTTATGACTAAAACACTGGGGTTTTTAGACATAGTATATATGTATTTTTTTTACATATGAGGCATCTTTCAAATACTAACAAATGCTAACTGTAAATTACAAAACTCAGACATGTGTATGAAGTAAACTATAGGAATAGCATTCTCTAAGTAGGAGAATTTTACCCAATATGTGAGGGAAGTAGGAATTGGAAATGATGTCCAGATGACATAAGGTATGTATGTTCCAAGTATAATGTCAGTAACTAAGTCAAAGTAAGGGATACAAGGGTTATAAGTTATAACAGAGAGAATGGTTAGAGGATTCAAGGATTAGTAAATAACTTGTCTAGTCAAGTTAATTATTAGAAACTTGCTTAAGAAAATGCTACACCCCATCATTTGGATAAAGAGAAGGTTTTAGCTACCAAAAAAAAGATCATGCTTAAAGAATATGTATTTTTGTTTATACTTAATATTTATACTTAATAATTTTCATTTATGTTAAAGATCCCCAAAATAGGGGACATACATAAAATATACAGATATAGCCATAAGAGAAAAAGTCCCATAAATAATACCTGAGAGCAAAAGCAATGATAGAGCTGGGTTCTTTCTCACAGACTGCAATGGGCACCCGTTCATGTTCATACATCAAATAGTGTTTGTCTGGATCACTGTTCAAATTTTGAAAAATCAATTAAATAATAAGAATGAAATTACAAGAAAGTCAAATATAAAACCTATTAACACAGTTCAAGTAAATCTCAGAACAATTTTATGTTAACCAAATACTGCACAGTAAGAATATAATTAATTAAGCCAAAATGTATACAGGTACTGAGAACTTGAATCAAAGAGGCAACAGAAAGATTATGAGAAAACAAATTGAAGGCAACTAGAAAATTATTGGAATTAGGTTTCAAATGAGAGGGTTCTGGAATAGTTACTTCAAATAAAGCTTTCCATACTGCCAAGACTTTGGCCATATGAATCTCAAAAAACAATTCTAATCAGCAGAAGTCTAAAATATTTAGTTCTTCTACAAGCATTAGAGAAAAGTCTTTTGAAAATTGCAGAGAAAACATGCTACTAGTTCAACAATGATTAGCACAACACAGGCACTCTATCATTATCACAAGGGAACTCAATGGTGAGTCCATTTCAACCCGAATTTTGCTCCCCTGACCTCCATTCTAACTCTAACTCCTCTAGACACTGTTAGGCAAGTCATTCATTTTATGTAAGTGCTACTAACTAAACACCTAATGTGCTAAGGATATAATATGGAGGAAAACTACTATTAAGTACTTTACACATGTGAGATGCTAACAATATACTGGTGAAAAAATAGGCATAGTAGAATTTATAATTCTACAAATACATAAATTACTCTATTGATATATGCTCAGAGAATTGTTATGGAATGAATGTTTTGTTTTCCCATACACACATACACACAAAAAAATCATGTTAAAATCCTAGTCCCCAACAAAGTGGTATTAGGAGGTGGGGCCTTTGGGAGGTAATTAAAATTACAAGGGTAGAGTCGTCATGAATGGGATTGTGCCCTTACAAAAGGGACTCAAGTGAGCTTTCTTGGGCTGGATGTGGCTCAAGTGGTACAGCACCTGCCACCATGTGAAGATACAAAGAGAAGATGAGCGTCTACTTGGAAGAGGCCCTCACCAGAACCCAACCATATTAACACATTGATCTCAGACTTCCAACTTCCAAAATGTGAGAAATAAATTTCTGCTGTTTACAAGCCACTTAGTTCAAAGTGGCTTAAACTAAGACAGGAATCACTAGATCACATAACAAAAAGACCTAATCTGATTAGTGCAGGACCATGAGGCAAGGGTCTAGCAAAGTTCTCCTGAAAAAGAATAGGACTTACTGATTAAGTAAGAAGATGAGAGGCTAAAACAAAGGTCATAAAATAGGAGGGATCACAGGCCATTCAGGAAACAGATACTCAGGTCTGAAGTAGAGAAAACAGGGAGCTTTTATATACTACTAACATCTATTACACATAGTTCTATGAAGACCTACATGTCTTCTCCCCAAGATCATGAGTCTCTAAAAGCACTGACTTTTTTTTAGAAATCTTGTTCAACATTCTGGAGCAACAGAGCAGACACTAAATAAAAAAAGATTAAATATCTACTGAATGAATGTGTAAGTCAACTGAGAAAAAACAAAAGTCCTTATTAACAAATATTCAGCCTTTTAGATAAACTTGTGTCACTGTAACAAGCAGTATGATGGCCATACACCAGTGTGAGAAAAATAAGCTTTCACAGCCAGTTTATACTCCACCCTAGTCTCAGTGGGCCCTATACAAAAAAGTTCATATGAAAATTTGCATAGGTTATTGTAACTCATCATCACTGCTACAAAGTGCCATGTCCCAGTGAATTATTTGGGCCAGCAATAACCTCAAGCAATATTTAAGATTATGAGATCAGTAAATGTAGTGGTATATCATATATATATAAAATTATTATTCATAATATATATATGTATATGAGCTAATGCTTTTTTCATTCATTCACTACTATATAATCATTACACATTTTATAAGTTACATGTCAAAAACACCTCTTTTACTACATTGACATAAAATTTAAAATTGAGAAATACATTTTTGCATATAAACATATCTAACTATGTAGGCAAAAAGCTGGGAGAGATTTTTATAATTAAAATAGCCACTGTTTTTTATAATACTTACAAAGGAAATGGAATAGGATTATAGCTATTTCCTGGAAGCAAATTTGCGAAGATGGCTTTCATGGTAGACTTTTCCTTCACCTGGCTGTCTGTGGATCCCAACAAATGTCCATCAAACACATCTAGGATGAAAAATATTCTTTTTATATATTAATATTCAGGAAGAATAAAAAGTAAAAGTGCCAACTTTATTATTTCTTTTTCTTTTGGGACTCTAAAGAGGCATATCCATGCCATAATTATCAATTATGGCTTAAAATTTCTGATCTAACAAAAATGACTCTTAGGGGATAAAATAGTAGTGATAGTGGAACATACACAGCATTGACTCCAAGGGACATGTATTTGCCCTTACATTTTAACATGTATGAAACTGAGATTATCCTGCAATCTATTTCTAACCAACAGGGGAGCCAGGTAGCAGTCATGAGGGAAGTTCTACCTGAGCTAATCATGTGATCACTTCAACTCAGTTATGTGCACTATGGCTATTACTACACCTGAGTTTAGCAGCAATGGTGAAATTAATGACAAAGTTTATACTATAATTAAGTAGTTACTACTTAAACAAAAGGCAGTGAAAGGGAAGGCATAAATTTGATATTATAAAGTAAGTATGGAGAAATGACAGCAATTCCTTCCATATTCTACAAAGCAACAACCATAGGCTTTATGCAACAAGAAAGTAAAAGCCCCAGAAAGTAGATGAAGGTGAATGACATTTTATTACTGAAATAGTTATTACTCATCAAGTAGTGCAACTAAAGGAAGAAGTGGCATTATGAAAAGCTGTATTTTAAAAAATACTTTGAGCTGGGCATCATGGTGGTAACGCCAGTTATTGAGGAGGCAGAGGCAAGAGGATTGTGGTTCGAGGCCAGACTAGGAAGTTACTGAGACCCTATCTCAAAAACAAAAACAAAACAAGAGTTGTGTAATGGCTCAAGTGATTCAATCTCTAGTATCATAAATTTTTTTAATTGTTAGCATGCTTTCAATAAGTACTTTAAGTAAAAAATTCTAAAGGATAAAAAAGAAAAACTTCTAAAGGATAAGAAATCATTATATCAAAGAATTAGCAGTGCTTTTCTTTCTCAGAGAAACAAATAAACCAAAGAATCTTCAGTCTTAGATTCAATGGAGTATGGTAAAAGTGACCTAAGGTATACCTTCAGAACCGCTGGCCGTATCTAGTTCAGGGGGCCCTCCTATCGACTGCTCAGCCAGGACTTCAGGTGGAGTAGGCAATTGGAGGTGGGTAGAACTGGTGGAACTCTGGCTGGACAGGGTTGTCAAGAAACGATCCTCTACAGAAACACACATGTTAAATGAGACTTTTAAAAATCATTAAGTCTATTTCTACTTAATTATTTTAAATGCTGCTGTATATTTCTACTTCCTAAAACACAGAATTTTAGCTTTTTAAAAACTATCTAGGTCATGTAGCTCATACCATAGCTATGGACACAAAATCCAGAGAGTAAGGGTTAAGGGTATGACTCAAGTGGTAGAGCTCCTGACTAGCAAGAGCGATGCTGTGAGTTCAAAACCCCAGTACTGCAAAAAATCCAGAAAGGTTACATGACTTAAGCACAATCAAATCTTGGTGGCATTACTATGACTCTCAACCAATTTTGACTCCTACTAATTTAATATTCTTCCCACTATTAACACAATGTCTACCTAAATATTACTTATTTTAACAGTGAATGAAATTAAAACACTGTGGGGAAAATTAGATGTTCATTCTGGGGGAGAAGAAAAACCATTAAATTATGATTATTATAGAAAAATACCAAAAGTGATGAATTAAGCTCTTGCTCAATAAAGATAAGCCTACATAAACGTCTCCACAAAGCTTCAGTGATGATATCAAGTTATTTAATAAAATACTACGGAAGATAGCTTAAAGCCAAGAAAAGACCTTAATAACATTAAAAGTATAAATTAAGTGTTCTGAGAATTTTACAATGAAATCTGGGGTTGATTAAGGAATAAGAAAAATAGAACTAGAAAATAAAAATTCAATTTCCTTCCGTTTTTTTCCTAAGATCAACCTTTTCTATATTTTATATATTTCTGTACTCTAACTGATCTTCTTATGATGTGCTATGTGATAGTCTTAGGCTCACAAAAGTTATAAATGCTCTACACAAAGAAAAAAGAAAGTCAATGAACAACTGCATTAGAAAAAAATGCTCAAAACTAGTAGTTATAAACAACTTATACATTAATAAATTTCTTTAAATCCACTGGCAAGTGGTTACCAGACTTAAGGTCCCACCTTTTTCTCCATTTTGAAGCCCTGGAGAAATATTTCGTGGTGATGTATCCATTGCACTTATCTAAAGAGAAATAAATATAATGCTCTTAAGAAAGCATTGAAATCACATTTTAAAAATTGTCTAACCCAGTAAATCTTAAACTTTTTGATATCAGGACCTGTTTACACTAAAAAATTATGAAGTCAGATAGAAAAGACAAAGATGGCAGCTGAGTGATATCAGCAGCATCTCTTCTCACAGGCACACCTTACACACAGCTATTCTCACACCAAACCCCCTGAAGAACTGCTAAGAAAGTCAGTACTGGTGACACAGTACATTTGATATCATCAGTATACCACAAGCTCACTGGCAGTGCAGACCCATGAACAATGCAGCATGGGGTACACCAATTCCAAAAGTGGAAGAGAGAGAGCTGGGTAAAAGAAGTTGAAGGTGGCAGAGATCTCCAGTTCAGCCAGACAGGGCTGTGCTGGAAACTAAGGAGACCACAGCAACTGCATCACAGAAACCCTCACAGGGAGAATCATGGCCCAGCTATTAATCACAGCTCCAGTTAGAAAATCTCAGTGGCTTGGACCTAAGTGACATAACTGGGGAAAGTGCTAACTAACCTAGAGCACAACACAGCAATAGTTGACTTAGGAACAAAAGGGTGCCTGACTAAAGAACAGGCTATGAATTGGCAGGGGTAAAGAGATGGAACACACCATACATTAAGTGGGGAGTGACTAGGAACTATGGGGTTGAGACCCCCAAACCCTACGGTCAGAACTCTAAATCCATTTTCCTTTACTGGGGAACCCAGAGAAGCCACCCTACAAGCCAGCCAAGTTCCCTAACTGGAACTACCACTTCAGACTTAAAACCAGGAAAAAGCAGCTGGGGAGAGTGACTAAGAAAATAGTTTGTTTGGGTTATTTCTTCTTTTTACATGTATTAGTTTTGGATATTTTTGCTCGCTTTCTCTCTCTTCCTTTTTATCAAGTCATATGTGAGCCACAACACCCATCTTTCAATATTCACTTTTAACCCTGTCTTCTCCTTCCTTCCCCTATTGCCCTCTCCCATTTCTATTTCTCTCCATCTACTCTTCTCTCTCCTCCCCAGTTCACAATCCTTTGTTAACTTTTATTTTTAGCAGGTAGTTAGATGGCCAGATCAGTTTTTTGTTTGGTTGTTTTTCTTCTTTTCGTTCTCCTTTCTTTCTCAATGCACCTCTGGCTATATCTTTTCTACCTATCTCATGCCACTTTCTAAGTACCCCACTCTATTAACCTTAGTCACTTCCTCTTCCAGCCTTAGAATACCATACACCTTCTACTATCCACTGTTAATATCCCTACTATCTTCTTCCCATTTACAATTCATAGCAATTAACATTTTCCTAGTTCATGAAGTATTATCTTCATTCCTAATTCCTCTCAAGATACTGGAGCAGTGGTGTTTATTGTTCTTTACTAGAGATTGCTGTGTTCTCACAGTATGTATTAGACAGCTATCACTGCTGCAGCCAAGTTTCCTGCCCATGAGAGAAGGGGACCACACCCAGTGTCTTGAGTGCTGTGAGCAAATGCTTCACTACTGAGCCACATCTCCCAATCTAGTGTCAAGAAAAAGCACCACAACCAGCCACTGTCCAGTCTTGCCTGAACAGTGTGAAAACGCCAACTGAAAAGACACAGGCAATTAGGACAACCAAAACTTTGCCTCGAATGCATAAATTCTAAGATAGAATCACAAGTAATATTAAAAAAACAAGTTAACATATCTCCTCCAAAAATCAGCCAATCCCTAATAAAGGACTTGAAAGAGAGTGAAGCAGATGAAATTTCAAATAACAAATTCAAAAAGAACAATTATAAAAATTATCAACAAAATTAAAGAGGGCATGTATCAACATCTTAATGAATTCAAAGAGGATACAAACAGGGCAGAGGGTATGGCTTAAGTGGTAGAGCTTCCACATAGCAAGGAGAAGGTCCTGACTTCAAACCCCACTACTGCTTAAAAAAAAAAGGAAAAAGAAAAAGTTGGGAGTATACAAATAAACAGCTAAATGAAATAAGGAAGAAAACACAGGATTTGAAAGAGGAATTCATTAAAGATATAGAAATCCTAAAATAAAAAAATCAAATTGAAATCCTGGACAAAAAAATAAAAAAAAGATCAATAACCCAAATAAACACTCAGTTGAAAGCCTCACTGCTAGAATGGAACAAGTTGAAAATAGAATATTAGGGAATAAAGATAAACTAGAAAAATTAGATCAAGCAATCAAAGACAAAGAAAAAATATTAAGACAATACAAATAGAACATGCAAGACCTCTAGGACAACATTAAAAACAAACCTATCAATCATGGGTATAGATGAAAGAGAGGTACAAGTAAAAGACACAGATAACATATTCAGTAAAATAACAGCACAAAGCATATTCAATCATGAGAAAGAGTGGGTCATACAGGCACAGAAGGAGAGCACAACAGGCAATATCAGAAAAGAAACACCTCTAGACATATTACAGTTAAAACAGTAAATATATAGAACTAAGAAACATATTGACAGCTGCAAGAGAGAAGTGACAAGTCACTTACAAAGGCCAACCAAGATGACTTCTCAACACAAACACTAAAAGCAAGGGGAGGATGGAATGATAAATTCCAGGCTCTCACAGAAAATAATAGTCAAATAAGTTTACTGAATCCAACAAAGCTATTTCTCATGATTGAGGAAGAAAGAAAAAACTTCAGTGATTAAAAACAAAAAAACCACCAAACAGAATTCATGACCACTAAACCAGCACTGCAAAAAGATACTTAAAGGAATCCTCCATGCAGATGAGGAACATAAATGCAACCAGGAAAATACAGAAAAGAATAAATCCCACTAGACAAGTATATTAGCAAATGAGGATTAGGAAAGAAGCAAACATCATAAAAACAACACAATGACAGGAAATACTACAAATCATACAAAAATAACAATGAATGTTAATAGTCTTAATTCACTAATCAAAAGATACAGGATGGCAGGCTGAATTTAAAAAAAAAAACAAAACAAAAACAGGACCCTGGTATTTGTTGCCTTTAAGAAACATATCACAACTGGGTTTTGTTGTTTTGTTTTGTTTTGTTTGGAGGGAACAAAGACAGTAGATTAGAAGAGGCAGGCAGCCCCTTCAAACTTTTCAGCAACTTGGAATCAAAACAATCAGAAAATAGACTCCTAAGGAGAACTGCTAAGAAGAGTATAACTAGTGGCACACTGGCCTAGATTTCATCAACTTCTCACAAGCTTGCTGCCAGCAGTGAGCCAACACAGATTCCTCAAACCTTGCACCTTCATGGGCACTAACCCAGGCACTGACTAAGGTAGCACAGCAAAACTCAGTGAGAGAAACTGCAGGCTGCAGTCTGCCAACATGAATTGCATCACAGAATCCTCTGAGAGACAAAAGACAGAGTCCTGAGGCTAGCTGAACTTTCAGAATATTATTCTAAACTGCAGCTGACTTCTTAGCATCGAAGCCTTTAAGAATACTCAAGACTGTCCTTTAAAGCCTAATAATCTTTTATTATCTACTGAACATCTGCTAATCTATTATCTATGAATAACATATATTTAGCATGACTATAAGCTCCGGATACAATTTTGTTACAAAGTCACTTCTTAAGTCACTAATTAAAGTTAACAATATCAGAGAGATCTCTCCCGGCACCCTTCCTAAAATAACCCACCATTACTATCTACTTCCTCAGCAAAACCATTTCCTTTGTGTTTTTCTTCATAGCCTTTTTATATTTTTTTAATGCTTAAGGGTTCATGTGTTTTCTAACAAATGTGTTATTAGGACAGTAACTATGATTTTTATTCATAACTGTATACATTATATCTTAGAAAAATCCCCAACCCAGACAGACATTGTGGTACACACCTATAGTCCTAGCACTTGGGAGGCTGAAGTGAGAGAATCATGAGTTTGAGGGCAGCCTCAGTTACGTAACAAGTTTGAGGCCAGCCTGGGCTACACAGCAAGACCCTGCCTAAAAAATAAAAAGAAAGAAAAATGTCCAGCCAATAATAAGCACTCAAGAACTTATCATATGAATAAATAAATATAAAGGTAGTAAAACAGAATTTAAATCAATTTTCAATCTTTCAATAGATGGCCAACTATTAAGTGATCTTATATTTTCAATTCTCTGACTATATGCCATAACCTAAAGGCCTTACACTATTAGCTTTGAAATGTCTTCAGAGAGCACATGAAAAGGCCATCTGGAGTGTACACTAGTCTTTAACAACCTGTAACTAGTTGACAAATACTAACATCCAGATCATCTTCAGTAATCTTATTCTTACTCTGACCTAAACTTTAAAGAAAACATAATTCCTACATAGTTTTCTGAGAGACAAAAGGGAAGAATCATTATTACTAAATAACAAAAATACTGATCCATCAGTCCATGAAAACATTCCTTTACAAATATGACACGCTATACAAAAGCCCTTGTGATACTGGAACATGAGGCCCTTATACTGACATCAATTCATGTGAAATTTGGGCAGCATGTTAGGCAGAATTCGAAAGGGCTCTAAGAGTTCCAGGCCCTGATACAGATACACCCTCTCCCAATTACTAACTTAGGTAGTGCTGTAAAGGGATTTTGCAAATGTAATTATGGTCCCAAGTTAGTTGACCTGAAAACAGAGAAATCCAAGTGGACCTGATGTAATCACCTGAGTCCTTAAATCTGGGTCTATAAATCAGAGACAGAGAAAGTAAGTGATCTGAACCATAAGAAGGATTCACCCATCCTTGAAAGCTTTGAGAACTGAACAGAGTGCATGGCAAGGAATGCAGGGAGCCTAGCCTAAAGGAGGTAGGAATGGTGTCTGTGGGTGGTCAACAGCCACCAACAAAAGAGAGCTCAGCCCTCCAACAGGAACTGAATTCTGCCAGCAACCTGAACAAGCTTGGTAAAAGACCCTGAGCTTCAAACAAGACGGAGCCCTAGTCAACCCTTGATTTGAACTCCAAGAGATTCTGGGCAGAGAACCCAGCCATACAGGCCAGACCTCTAGCCCACAGAAACTTGGAAATAATAAATTCATGTTTTTAAACACAAAGTTTGTGGCAATTTCTTACCCAGCAAAAGAAAACTAATAAAGCTGGAAAAGTCCAATTACATTAATGCATACAACTTATAAAGTCCTGATACTTTAAGAAGAGTTGCTCATTTAAGCACAGATATAAAGAACACACAAAACTGACACTGAGAAAAGTAAGAGCTCAGCTACACACTCTGACACCCACACCTTTTCCTCTACCAGTGGATATCACCTTAAAACCTCACAACTTCAAGACAGAATTGATATTAATGAATTATGTATTAAATTACCAATGAAGGACCAACCAAAAGACTACATTTCACTACCTTGCTTTCTTCCCCTTGTCTGAGTCTTCCAGGACTTGGAGGAACTGAAGGCCGCTTTCTACCTTTTTCCTGCTGGAAAAGGTCTTGTAACCTACATCCAAAGGCAAAAGAAAAAGAGTATGGCTTTATTTCTAGCACCCTGAGTTATATTTATTGATTTTTTTCTTTACAACTCTGAAATAACAACCAAATTTTCTCCTTGGATTGTAATAGATTTTAAAGTTGTACATAATTAGAACTAAGTTCTTGTCAGCTAATCAAAAGCTCTTCTCAATATGACTATAAGTATAAAAGAATAGCAAGCTATTATAAAGGAAAGTGTTTCTAAAAATAAATTATTTAAATAAGATAAAATGTTAGTAAATTTGATCTTCCTGCCCCTCAAACCAATCATCACTTATGGCTACCAACTCAGTTACATCCTACTCAGCAACATACATTTGAGATAGCAAAGAGGGCTGCTCCCGGCTTTTGTTTTAATATCTTCACAAACTAAAGATTAGCGTACTATTTTTTAAAGAGGGGAAGGAGACCAGAAAAAAAAAAAAGCTTCTTTATAACTTGAGAATAAAATGATACATCTACAATCAATAAAGACTTTTAAATTTAAAAATACAGTAGAGAAAATTTGGCAACAGTGTTAAGGAAAACTAGATTGCAAAGGCATACCTGTTATTCCAAGCTTGTAGCACTTCACAGAGACTTTGTTTCTTGGCAATGAGTGACTCAAAGATTGACTGCAGTTGTTGAGGGTTATCTACAGAGGAAGACATGAGCCTTGCCTGCATCTTCTCAATCCAGTTCTTGAACTCACCTTCTTCCATCTAGAAGGCAACAGATACAATTTCAGTACACTGAGACTCCATACAGACAACACACCAACAGAAACTTCTAATAAATTAAGTCAACTTTTGGATTTTCTACCAAGAAATAAACTACCTCTTTTTGTGCAAAGATATCTTCCATTTTTTCCTCTCTTGTCTTGCTAAATGTATCAGTTTTCAAAGATGCAAGTCTTTCATCAACAGCTAGATATACCTGTGAAACTCTAAAAAGAGTAAAACACTTTAGAGAATGTGAAATCAAACTTTGTATCTCACATAAACAAGAAAAAAAGAAGTTATATACAAAGCTAAACTGAAATGTTCTATCTAATTAAAAATCATCACATATAACCAGGTGTGGTGGCGGCTCACACCTGTAATCCCAGCTACCTGGAATTACATATATTATTATATATATTACATATAATTTTGTCCAGCAAAGAAAAACCTGAAAGGATGTACTTCAAAATTTTAAGTTGTTTTTATGTCTGAGAATTTGACTTGCTTTTTAATGTTTTCCTATATTACTTATATTTTTCTTTTTTCATATCTAGCATGTAATATACAATTAGAAAAGTTATTCACATTTTTAAGAACATTACCTGATAATTTAAAACAGCTGTAGATTACAGACATTACTAAACAAAAGTGGATGATCAAAGAAACTCACTTACTTTTGAAAGAAGTCCTTGAAATCCTGAAGAAGGGACACTTTTAATGGGGCCTGACGTTTAATGAATATTTTGGGGAGTGGAACACATACTTCAAGAAGCCGAATGGGAGAATAGCTGAGAAGAAAACACAAGTAATAGAAAAATGGAAAATATTTTAATACCTTGAGTAGGGCTACTACATATGGTCAACTAAATCCTAAGGAGCCATAAGAGAAAATGAAATTTCTATAAAATGTCTTAAAATAATCATAAAGCTATAGAATATAACTTTCAATCATAAAAAATTTTCCCCAATTCAGGAAGGATTTTGTTTTAGCACTGCACTGTGATGCCATCATTTATCCCTTCGAGGCTAAACCTTCTTTACGAATAAGGAAAGAGACTCTGTCTTACGATTAACTTAAACACAGGTATTTATTACCTTCCCAGCTCTTGACAATTCCTCATGAGTCTTTCTGTGCTTTCCACTTGAGATAACCTAGATTTATGATTTAAAGCTCTTGCTTTAAAAAGGAAGTAAGTTTTAACTACCAAATGTTTCCTGAAAGTATATTATATGCCAGACATTTTTTGGTGCTAAGGATATAGTACTAACCAAGGGTCAAAATTTCTGCTCTCATAATTTGAGAAAAAAACACAAAGATTTAAGACTTATCAGAGTGCTATGGAGAAAAATAAAGCCAGAAAGAGAAGCAGGCATGCTTGTCATGAGAGGGTGTCAGGGAAGGTAACATTTAAATGAAGACCCACAGGAAACAGCAAGCAGATATCTGGTGAATGAGCAGCACAGAGAAGGAAGAACAAACACAAATAACTCCAAGGCAGAACCTACCTGACATAGCTGAGACCCAAGGAGAGAACCAGTGAAGCTGCAACAGGGTAAGTGAGGGGAGGTGAGAACAGGAGGGCCCTGGGCAGCCAGAGCATGTAGGAGCTTAAAGGTCCAGTAACAAGACTCTAGCTTTCAATCAGGGAGAATCAGACACTCTTTGGAGTATCTAGAGCAGAGGAATGACCTGCGCTGATTTTCCTTTAATAGGATCACTCCGACTGCTGCACTGAGCGCAAACCACTTGGGGAAAGGCTAGAGAGAGACTGCCTGGGGCTACTGCAATGCCTTGATGAAATACAACAGAGGCTTGGCCCACAGTGCTCTGAAGGCAGAGTCAAAAGACTTTTTCAAATTATTTAGTACCATAATGACTACCTATTCTCTAAACTTGGAATTTTACCTTTACCAAAAGTATTTCATTATCTTTAGGGTAGTTAATGCCTTATCAAATATTCTGACAGACTTTCAGATGCCAAAACAGTTGTTATGAATGAGGTCAGTAGTAGAAGATTGACCCAGGGTTCAAATCATGACTCTATAACTTGGTAGCTCTAAATGTGAACATATAATATTATTATCCTCATTTATAGCATCTATAAAGTCTGTAAGTAAGGATAATAATCATACCTATTTCTGAGGGTAAGAAATAATAACACAAAGCTCTTAGTAGAGTCTGGCCCTGCATGTTTACAAGGGTAGAGATGAGGAACCACACATACTCACAAATTCAATCTAGTAATGTTATAAAGTCTTCAAGGAATGTGATAATGACATCTTACCTGAAAGATGCCACCATTTGGTTATAAGAGAAATACTGGTGATAATCATGGTGGATGGAGTGACCGCAGGGCTCAGCATTGGCTCTTCGTGTATACTGGTGCCCATAAAATCTAAGTTCGAGGTACTTGGCAAATGACATAGACCAGGATTCATTGGAAAGAGCAACAACTGGTGTTACCTGGAATTAGCATAAATAATTTATATAGTCACATAATGAGAATCTCTTTTTTTGGCTATTGAACTCAGGCAGGCACTCTACTACTTGAGCCATACCACCAGCCCTTTTTTGTGTGGGGTATTTTTGAGATAGGGTCTTGCATACTAGTTGTCTGTACTGACTTCAAACCACGATCCTCCTAATCTCTCAGCTTCCTGAGTAGCTAGTATTACAGGTGTCAGTCACTGGCACCCAGCTGAGAATCTGAATATATTCTGACAAAAGAAAACCAGAAAAAGAACAAAAACTTCAAAAGTGGCAGGAAACAGGGTGGTGAAAGAAAGCAACATCACTAATAATCTCCACACCAACATCAATATACCTATAAACATTTACTTTATTTCTATATATGAATATATATAGTCAGTATATTTGTAAACAAAAAGTCCTATAATCAGTTTCATAACCTTTAACTTAGCAATATATCATGAACATTTTCCCACAAAATATTCTTTACAACTTGTATCCTATCCTTTTGTACAGCTATATATTTAACCAATCCCTACTGCTATGCATTTGATACAAGGTTTTACTTCTTTGGATGATGCTCTGATGAACATCCTTGTATATGTGTACTTAGAAATACTGATAATTATTTCCTCGGTAGAGCAAAGGGCAATGGTCAGTGGTCTTTGATACTTTCAGCCATATTCTCTTTCAAAACAGATGTACTGATTCACAGAAAACAACAACAAGAGTATATGAGAGTGACAATTTCCCTACTTTCCTATAAATCTTTGGAATGTGATTCCTTAAGATTTAAGGTATTTTATTTCATTTGTAGGTATGACTACTAATGAGTAAAATTTGCACATTTACTGACCATTTGCTTTTGGGGTTTTTTTTTTTATTAGCAGATATTAGTTGTACAGGTGAGTGTCATTATGACATTTCCATATGTACTTACAATGTACCTTTATTATATTTTCCCCCTCCCTCATTCTCCCTCATCCCCCTTCTTAGAACAATTTCAAAAGGTTTCATTGTTCAATTTTCATACATGTATACTAAATATGTTGACCATATTCACCCTCCTTCATTTACTGGTTATTTGTATTAAATTGTTTTGTCTTTCCCTTTGCCCTTTTTTCTATTACAGTGGCTTATAGAAATATAAAGTATTTTTGTTTGGTCATACATACGATAACTTTTCTTATACTAGAAGTTTTTCATTTTTGTGTAACAAAACTATCTTTTCCTTTCTAGCATAACTCCAAAAGTAGAAGCTTTTCTTTTTAAAGTGTATATACCAAAGCATGCAAAACATAAAGCTAAAATTTAAGTTAATCATTTAATACAATAGTCAATCTACAGAGTTCAGATAGAAATGTTACCAGCTACCTAACAGGAACTAAAGGTCTACAGGGGGCTAAGAATGCAGCTAAGTGGTAGAGTGCTTGCCAATCATGTGCAAAGCCCTGAGTTTGGGCTCCACTGCTGCAAAAGAAGAGGATGAGGCCAGATGTCAGTGGCTCACTCCTGTCATCCTAGCTACTCAGGGGGCAGAGATCAGGAGAACTGCAGTATGAAGCTAGCCTGGGCAAATAGTTCATGAGACCCTATCTTGACAGAACCCATCAAAAATAGGGCTGGTGGAGTGGCTCAAGGTGTAAGCCCTGCGTTCAAACCCCAGTGAGCAGTGGGGTCAGTAAGAGGAAGGGAAAAGGAGGAAAAGGAGAAGGAAGAACATGAAGATAAAGGAGATAAAGGAGGAGGAGGAGGAAGGGAGAAGAGACAGAAGAGAGGGGAGAAGGGAGTGGAAGAGAAAGAACAGAGAAAAGGATAGGGGAGGGAAGAAGAGAGAAGGAAGGGGAGGAAGAAGATGAAAAAGACTAATAACTACTAGAAATTATTTCAGGCCAATATTTTGCTATGGCAGGACAATTCACTTTGATTTTGTTATGGTCAACTACTGATATTAATATGCCATACTATTATTTTGCCTATAACTCTCAGTTATGCCTTCCAAAAGCATAATCCAAAATAACAATAAAGTTAACTTTGGTACACAATCACTGCAATTTAAATAAAAACTACATACCAAAACATAATATTGGGGATGGTGGAGTGATTCAAACAGTAAGAGCACCTGCCTTGCAAGCATGAGGCCCTGAGTTCAAACCTCAATGCTCCAAAAAAAAAAAAAAAAAAAAACAAAACATAGTATTGGTACCAAATATTTGCCCCAGAGTTAGAAAAATAAAGGTGCACATAAAAGTCCTTTTCTCAAAAATATGCATGAAAACCAGTAGAGATCATTTTTAACAAAGTCTGATCTATATATTTTCATACAGAAATGTTGATACAGGCTCAAATTTATTATGTAAATATCTAAATACACTATCTTCTCCCCAAGAGGACAAAAGCCAGTCCTTATTCTTTTTTCATTCATAGGGTCAAGCACAATACCTGGCATATAGGAGGTGCCTGCTGAATGAATAAACAAACAAAATTGAGAATGGTCTAGATATATATCAGAGAACAAGAGGATAGAACAGGTTCTTCCTGGGGGGTGGGAGGGGGAAGGAAGTGGGGAAATGGTGAAGGAGGTTGAATATAGTGCAAATACTATGTATACATGTATGTAAATGGAAAAGATGATATCTGTTGAAACTATTTCTGGAGGGGGGATGAAAGAGTAAATTCAAGTATGAGGTATTTGATATATTTTAAGAACTTCTGTAAATGCCACAATGTACCCCACTCAGAACAACAATAAAAAAAAGATATAATGTCAATATATTTTATTGAACAAGGAATCTATTTTATTTAATGACTGATCTATTCCTAAAGTGGAATCTTCAAAAAATAAATATTAGATTGAGCATATAGCACAGGAAAGTAGAATAAATAAAAATCCAATAACAAAGTTTAAAATATCACAGACCACTCACCTCAAAAAAAACTATAAAGAAATAAATGTCATATGAAATATAGCAACAATGTATTTACCTGTTTGCATATTCTGCACCAGGAATATGTGAGAATTGTATGTTGATATCCAGGTACTGGGGAATCCAACTCCTTTAGAATTATCTGCACACAGCCTTGGCCGTGGACAAAGCGCCGAATGTGATGCACCATGGGGGTATCACAGAACATGCTAGGACACTGATAAGAAGGCCTGTGACAACAAGAGAGTCTTTCTCACATTAATCATGAAACAGAGAAGCCATGCATAACAAATACTGGCTAATCAGAACCACTCTCAAGGAAATATAGCATCCTCTAGAGTAATAATGACCAAGGATATACAGGGATTCATGCTGCTCTGAGCTGCACATGAACACCCTGTCTTAAACTACAGTTCAGTAAGTTTCCATTGTTAACACCATCTATTTTCCATCTTACCCATTAAAACCTAGACATTTCTAGGCACTGTATTCCATGTAAAGGAAGCTGGTAAAGATTAAGTTACTTGTGTCTTGTCATGTAAGTGGTGAGTAATAACACTAAGACTTAAACTGAAGTCCAAGGCTTCCCTTGCCTCTCATTTGAATGTGAAAACAGACAACCTGAAAAAGTCTTAGGGATGGCAGGGTAATGAAAAAGGGAAATATATGAGGAAAGTACTGGAGACAATCCAGTTTGAATATGAAATAGATTACTTTCCTGTTTGGTATACTCCAACATATGGTATGAAAGTAAGGACCATACAATACTTGACATCCAACTTGTGCTTACATTTTAGGTTGAAATTCTGGGCTTGTCATTGGTCTCTTATTTATTTTACTTTCCTATGCTATATGTTCAATGTAATATTTATTTTTTGAAGATTCCACTATAGGAATATATCATTCATTGAGCTCAAAATGCATAATGGAACATAATGTGGAAATCAGCTCTTACCTGAAACAGTATCTCTCTAAAAATATTCCTAATGTAAGATCATTCTTTCCATAAAATTCCATTGTTACAATCCTAAAAGAGATTAGTTGTAGAAACACATTAAAGATTACCACAACTCAAAGACACTCAAGAGACTTCTATTCTGATTATTAAGTGTGCTTATAATGAAGTATTAAAGCCAGTATTATTTATCTGTTGTTGAACAGGTTTTACTTCCATCTGTCAAACAAGTTTTGTCCACTCCCAGTCCATCAGTAACATATGGAAACTATTTAACAAACACGTGTAAACTACATTAATTGAGTAAAATTGTTTGTGTTAGAAAGAGGTAAATGATTACTTTGCAAAGCCATTATGTCCTGTCAACATAAAAAAGAACTCTGTGTCCTGCGACCTGATCCATACCTTTGCTTAGTGTGAAGAACAGCAGCTCTTATTCTTGCTAAAGAGCCAATTCCTTTGTTTCTAACCTACAAATGCCCACAGATAAAAGAGTTTGACTGTATGCTTATTGAAACCCACATCTTAACCAAGAATTGATCTAAGGAGAAAATTCTTCAGGACTTTTGCAGACCCAAATGGGAAGCTGGTCTGGTAGAGGTACACCACTTCTAGAAAAATCCCTGATCTCACTGATGGGAAAAATGTTTTGTCTTAGAAACAGTACTACAAAAAGTACAGTGATGTTCTATAGTACCTCTGTGTGTGTACGAGTACTTATGTATGATGGTGGGGATTGAACCCAGGCCTCTCACTTGCTAAGCACACTCTCTACAACTGAGCTACATCCTCAGCCTCACCAAAGTAGCTTTCAAATTAAAGGTAAAAGGTAAACCATACAATGTAAAACTATAGAAGTCTACAGGAGATTTTTGTGACTAACATTTGAAATATTATAACACTAAAAATTGTGTTCCTGTTTCTATCTATCTACTTAGAATTAAGTTTTAGAGTAAAACCCATTAATAAAGCAAAATGTTGGGCTGAAGATATAGCTCAATGGTACTATCCTAAGCCTTGGGTACAACTCTAAAAACAATCATAAAAACCAAAGGTTGACTGCTTTTATAAAATGATACCTGAAAGGAAACCCACCTAAATTGTACATGTTATCACTCACTAAAATGCAGCTTTTGATTTTTCTAAGTCAACTTTTGTGTGTCAACTTTCTCACTTTAAGTAGAAATTTCTCTTCTATCCCTCACATCTGTTTCACTCTTACTTAAGGCACTCTCATTCACCCGTGAACAAGTTTAATGGTCCTATCAATTCATATATGACCAGCAGTGTATCAGGTATCTAAAAACAGGTCCTAAATAGCTACATTTTTTTAAAGTTGTTGAAATTCTATTCCTAAGTGCAATAGTGTAAGGGGAGAAGAATCCTACCACGGACTGACACAGGCACTAGGAGCATTGCTGGACTGGGCAGATGAGCTGCTAAAGAGCACACACAGTCTCTGGTGATTAGCAGGATTCAGACAGTCCACCTAAAGGAGAAGGAACAGATGAGCAACTACAAGTTGGAACTGCAATGTCAGTGCATGCTTCTAACATGGAGCACATCCCATTCTATTGGTAAAGCCTCCTATCATTACTGCAGAGACTCTGCAGAAGATTTAAAACAAGAAGAAACTAAATATAAGGAAAGAGAACAGTTTGGTTTTTGAGGAAAGATGATCTCAAACATCTAAGCTAAACTTTAAAAAACCATAGGTTGAGGATGTTGTTCAAGTGCTAGAGTACCTATTTAGCAAGTGCAAGGGTTTGAGTTCAAACCCCAGTACCAAATCCCAACCCCCAAAAAAGGCTTTCTCTTGAAAACCCTGAGAAGACAGAGAAGCCTAGCCCCTGCTGGCCCAGGGCCATGTAAAGAAGCAAGTTTTTCACTATGCTCAATCAGCTGCCTAAGCACTCAGAGACTACTGTAGACATGGTCCAAGGAGGCACAGCTAATGGGCAGGCTGGCAGTAGACCCTGACATCATCCATGTAATGCTGATTTTGCAAACTTGCAAAATGAAAGAATATAGGGTCATAAAGGCTTCCACCCAGATTTCAAAGGAAAGCCTAGGAGGCCAGATAATGTGTGACAGGGTTAGAGACCCTGCAGGCAGCCCCAGGAGGGAAATGTGTGAATCTCTCAGGAGCAATGGAGACCCAAGGAAGTTGGAAATGCCAGGAATGTGGAGCATCTACTGAGGAAAGCCACCAGCAATGAGTGAAGCCAAGCCAATAGACAGGTTATGTGGGCTGCAAATGACAAGGTCATAGGGATGGGGCTGCCCAAGTCCATAGGAGCTCACCTCATGCCAACATCTGCCCCCGATGCCAGATATGGACCTACAGGATTTAATGTTTGCCCTACAGGGTTTTGGTCTTGTTTTGTCCCATCCCTCCTTCCTCTGCCCCCATTCCTCTCCTTTGCAATGGGGATGGTTACTCTGTGCCATCATATCTTGGGAGTACATAACTTGTTTTTAATTTTACAGGAGATCACAGCTAAGAGTTGGTCTTGAGTATAAGAAATATTTAATAAATTTGCATGCAATCTGTCATATTGATTCTTTTTTTACACTGCCAAAGGAGTTCTCAACTCTAAATTTACATGTATACCCGAAAGTGGTCAGACTTACCTTTGTTGCCCACACTGTATCACTTGGAATCAACCCTCTCTCTTCATCACCCTCAGTTTTGCTTCCTGATTTACAATTTGCAGTACCTGATATATCCTTTGAATAAGCAAAAGGGTCTGAATGTTTTGACTGAATTCTTCCTCCTCTGGCTCGATAATCAGCAAGCATTCTACCCAAGCTCTGGCTATCACCCAGATGCTCAGCGATCCTAGTGCTCAGCAGCTCATGGGAGGGCAACACTTGAATAGACTTGGTCTGAATACTTCCATTCATGCCCTGAAGTCCAGAGAGATCCCTGAGCAGCTGTTTCTTCCTCCTGCTCTCCATTTCTTTGACCTCTTTATTGAGGAGAGGAGACCAGTAAATTTGCTCTGGAAAATAATCTCGAGCAGAACATCTCATCCCCTTTTCAGTTAAAAGGAAAGGTTCCCGGAATGTGATTACTGGGGAGATGCAGAGGATCACATCTTTTAATTCCTGTTTAAAGGCCAAAGAGTAAGTCTTTCGTTTATCTTCAGAGGAGGTGACTTCCTCAGTAACATACAACCCAGTGTCATCCTGCAGAGGGTCTCTAAAGGCTCGCATCTGGCTTTTGGGATTCTGTTGCTCATCTGCTTGCTGCAAAGTCTCTGGCTGTACCCTGACTACAACGTCTTGTTGGTCCACATGGAGTGGCAACAATGACTCCGGCACCGATTGGAAGAGAGCACAGGGAATACCTGCTGGGCAAGTGGTTGTGGTATACTCCTGATGCTTCAAAGAGGCAACAGTCTGTGGGACACTTTTATTTTCTTGCTCACTCTTCTCAAACACAATCCTTGATTCCAGCAAAGTGCCATCATCAGAGGACAGAGACTCAGGAGGGCAGTCAGGATCCTGGGGGAAAGAGCTTCTGCTGTACTGTTCCTGTGCAGCCCCTTCATCAACTGGTCCCTCAATAAGAGAATGGAATGAAGGGCTTTGCATTAACATGGGAGGCATAGCAAACTCATCCATAAGGAAGGAGATTTCTAGTTGAGAATGATAAGCTACACAGATCATAAATATTAGGATCTCCTTAACTCGAGCCAGCTCATAATCAGAGCCTCCTCTTAGCTTAATTGTGCAGCCGAGGTGCTGTGGACAGCCTTCAAAAAACATCAGTGTTTTGGTTTGGTCTACAAATAAACAAACAAAAAGTTAAGAAGTTTAAGTGACAATCCAGAAGTCCAGAAGAATTCATTCACTATCTTCACATCTACAAAAGCAAAACCTTCACCAGAAGAAGACCATGGTTACTTATCCTCACTTAACCACTGCTAATAGCTATTTCCTACTATGTAAACATAGCAGTAGTGAAATATTTATTAGGAGTTAATTCATTTCCTGAGAGCTTCAATCTCAAGTGAATCTATGCTAAACATGACTCACCATTAGGCAACTGAAATATCTGCATATAAAATTTGTGACAAGTGCCCAGTTGTGGCTTTGTGAGCAGCTGATCCATTGACATCACTAAATCACCTTGGGTCATCCGACTGATTCGTTCTAAAACTTGCTACAACACAGAAAAACATTACATTATAAAATTAGGCATGAATAAAAATCTTAGTAATTTCAACTTGGAAAAGTAAAAATTAACCCTTACAAAGAATTTCCTTAATTTTAGTAATTATATGACAAATGTTTGATTCCAGATTAGTCTACACTTACTTGCTAAATAATCAACGTGACCACTAAAAACATACTCATACTAACATTATCAAAAGACATTTGAACAACATTCATCAGCACAAAAAAAACTTAAGATGGGAAAACAAACATCAAGCAAAAACCTTCCTTCAATTGGCCTGGATTCTGCAGAGGGTAAACTATTCAAGAAAAAGAACATTTTCTACCTATACATTTCCCTAGTCAATGTAAAGAACCAACAAAATATTTGCTGGTTAATGTCCATCCCACCATTGGTCTCACAGACACCTATATAGTAAGTGTTAATCAATCACACTTTCTTCCAGTGTGAGATTCTCCAGTCTTAATAATGAAATAGCTACCATACCTTCTGTCCCACTTTCAAAACATATGGTGCAGCAAAAAAATAAAGATTCTTACAATACCTACCATACATGCATATAAATTTAAAAGCTGTGATTTTTTTTTTAATGACATAAAAATACAAAAATAAGAACACTCACTGACTTTACATTAATGACCAGTGTAATGCCATGTTCCAGTAACATATCCTGGGCAATCCGAGACACTGTTTTCTCAACTAGAACCAATGTGGGTCGAACATCAACTATTCGTTGAACATAATTCTTCAAGAATTCCCTTTCCTAAGTAAAATAAACCAGTAATATTAAACCTGGCATGATTCAACATCTGGACATAATAAAATATCACAATAGTTTGACTATTAATACCACTCTCAGTCTAAATTTTTTTCATCCACAAATAAGTCTGCAACCAAATAAACTCAAACACAACAAAGAATTTCAGTCATCATTGTAACTATTGATAATGCTAAAATAAAGAGTTTCCACTCTCCAACTAATTTTACTTTGAAAGATTTTCAGCTCTTAATAACCTGTATTATAAAAGCCCAGAACTCAATTATCTAGTTCTCAGAGGTTTTTTAGTTTTACAAACCACACAGCAACAAAAACCTAACCTTACAACTCCTAAAATGAAAGCCATTTCTAAGTGTTCTCAATATGGTTATGAATTCTATTTAATTCTGAAGCAAACCCGAGAATCTCTTCTGGGTATCAGAACAAATAATTCTCTAGCAGATGCCACTTTAGCTACTTCCTAATTCCAATCTCCCAACTGAGTATTTTCCACTAGATCATTTATATATATATATATATATGTATATATATATATATACATATATATATATGTGAATATAACAGATTATATTCAGCTAAAGATCTGAAACATAATGCTTAATATAATCTCATCACAAAGACTTCATTTCAAAGCACATAGATACTGTAAATAATAACCAGAGTTAAGACAATACATTCCTTAAGTATGTCCTAAAACTTCTGGGCTCCACACAGGAGACAACAGCAGGTGAGCATGCTTGTCACTTTTACTCCAGGAAACAAAAGTGTTTCCTGAGCAAGACCATGTTAATGTTCACAGCCACCAGCAATGTATGAGCTTGTTTCCTGCATGAAACTGCCCCTTTAGGGAAAATATTTCTTCTGTTTTAGTAATCAAAACTGTACATTTTCACTGTGGATGGTGGCAACACCTGTAGTTCCAACACTTGGGAGGCTAAGGCAGGAGGATTGTGTGCCCCAGGCCAGCCTGGGTTGTTATATAGCAAAAGCCTATTCAAAATAAACAAACAAACAAAAAAATCAAATTCTCCCTTACCAATATTTTTCTGAAAATGTATTAAATTCCTACTCTACTTACTAAATTATATTTTAATGACATTTAAAATTATTTTATTGTGCAGCTCCAATGAAGTGTAATTATAAAGCGTGAGTGGTACATACCTATAATCCCAGCACTCAGGAAGCTGAGGCAATAGGATCTTCCAGCTGAACTACAAAGAAAGACCCTATCTCAAAAAGTAAATAAACAAAAAGTTTCTGCCTCTGGTATAGGATTGGCAAATAAATTTCCTCTCAGCTCCAACTCCATTACATTACTATGACTATAGCTGAAGTACCGTTAAAAAGGAGACCTAGTCCTACCTCAGCTAGGAAAGAGTATTAGGAGGTAGGCCACACACACACACACACACACACACACACACACACACACACAGAGTAGAGCATGGCATAGCAACTGATCTAGTGGGACAAGCCTTGTGAAGAGTCACAGACTAATTATCTCCTTGCCCTCGTTTCTCATCCTCCTTTTTCTTATTATCTACCCTTCATTTTCTTCTCTGATTAGCTATTCCACAGTGGGGAAGAAAAGGAAAAGAAAGGGGAAAGGGAAAGAAGAAAAAGAAAAAAACCAAATTAGCTGATACTTTCTATCATTGCAAACTAAAAAGTTTAATAAGGCAAGAGTTAAAGATATTATAAAACTATGTTTGAGAGCACTGATGCACAAGCTGCTTTACGTTATCTGGGTTAAACCATGTTGGGTTGGGTTTTTTGGCAGGACTACAAGTAGTGAACTCAGGGTCTAGAGTTTGCTCTCTACAACTTCAGCATTTCCGCCAGTCCTTTTTGTGTTGGGTATTTTTGAGATAGGGTCTTGTGAATTAGTTGCCTGGGGTGGCTTCAAACCATGGTGCTCCTCATCTCTGCTGACTGAGTTGCTAGAATTATAGGTGTGAGCCATGGACACCTGGCCACTCTACCACTCTTAGAAAAATGTGACTACCTATAAATTTTCAAAAAATGTTTTTCCTAAATATTTCTGGATCTGGGTATCAGTGTTTTTCTGTGATATGACATACATATTCCTGAAAATCTCCCATTTGAATGAACGCAAGCTAAAATTAACAGCATTTATAAGAGAAAAGGGTTGAAACAGAAAACTTTTTTTTTTTTTTAGGGGGGGAGAAATGAACCAAGCCTTGTATGCACATATGAATAATAAAAGAAAAATGAAAAAAAAAAAAAACTTTTTTTTTTAATTCTTTTATTCACATGTGCATACATTGTTTGGGTCATTTCTCCACCCTGCCTCCCTCCCCCACCTTCTCCCCCTTTTCCTCCTTGGAACAGAAAACTTTAAAACTATGCAATTTCATATCCACAGCACTAACAAAATTAATAATGAATGTTTTAACCGAGAACCTGGACAGCTCAGGCAGATAGTTCAACATGGCTAGAGACTGCCTTATGGGAAATTTAGTATGTACAAAAATAACTGCAACAATCCAAGTGGAGAAGAAGTTCTGGACAGCAGAGCTACCATAAGCCATCCTGGACTGGGCTGCACCTCTCTGGGGAGAACACCCTGCCAAAAGATGCTCACTTTTACTTTCTTAAAAGAGAACTGAAAGGAATCTAGCATGTGGCAACTGAGCTGGCTATTTACCTTTCCAGAGGTTGTAATCTTACTGCAGCTATTCTAGAACCCCCTGTTTAGGGAAAAAACAAAAAAAACCAAAACACAGAGAAACCAACACAACCTCTATCTGGTGTTTTTCCTCTATTTACCAACTACATATAAGCTAACTGGTGTTCTAGAAACGTGTTTTAGTAGAACCAATTGCATTACAACCTGGAGATTCTACTAAGGGTCTAAAAAGTTAGAAAAACTCTCCCAGTAAATCAATGGCCTGAGTGGGAAAGGAAAACAAACCAGCATTTGGATTTTTACTCTTCCTTCCATATATTTCCAGTAATGTGTTCCTTTTAATACCTTGAAACTTTAACATTAATGAGTAACAGAGGTTTTGATAAGCAAGTTCTAAAGCATTATGTATTATACTTTTATGTATTAAAGTGTACTTTACAATAATTTTGTAAATATAACAGGAACAAGTTTCCTTTTGAAATAACTAACAGATGACAAGCATCACAGTACACAAACATCCCTCCAAATTATTACTTTCAGTAATAAGTTCTTACCTGGAGCACAATAGGATCAATGCAAGTGAACTTAGTTTCCTCTCTGTAGAGATATTCAATGGAACACTTCAACAGAAGAATTTGGGGGTTCTTAATACAAGAGTTCATCTACAAAAAAATGACATTTGTCAAAGCTTTGCACTTCACAAACCACTTCTAATTACAACTTTAAATTCTTACTATTAACAAATCCTACTAACTAAAAGTATTTAATTATACTGGTATCATTATACTCTCATTTAGTTCTTTTGGGTTATTCTCTTACAGTTTTTCAAAACAAATCATTCAGACCAATGCAAAATTCTCCAAAAATTGGCTTTTCCTTAACACTAATTTTATCTACTCCACTACACACATAACTTTTTTTTTTAACTTTCTAATGTTGTTAGAAGAGACATCATGCCCCGGGTAGGGGTGGGGCTTAAGAGGCAAGCTATTTCACAAACTCCAGATCATCAACTTTGAAAGCACAGTTCAGTCTTCCTAAAATTCATTAGGAGGAAGAAAGAAAACAATTAAAAAGCCTCCAGAACATACTTCTGATAGAATGAATTTCCAAATGATAATTAAGTGGCAAGCCAAATTGGGTAATATGAAATTTAAAAAGAAAATCTTTAAGGCATTTCCAAAAAAAGAAAGACACTTAAACAAACACACCCCAACCAAGTAACTAAAGGCACAGGCAGAAAGGCTGAGTCCTGAAATCAAGGTTTCAGACTGACCAAGTTCAGAGATCCAAAACTTGGCAAACAGTTCTGAGAACAGTACATTCAAGACTCTTTTAACAACTGCAATGGAAGACTACATAGAAATATGATCAGTAGGGTTAAACAATAATTCATGCATATACTTCCACTACCCACATATGATTTTCCTCAACTCCTGGGAAGAACGTAACATGTTTACCTCTTAATAAACATAATTTAATTTGATTTGAAACACCACTTTAAAGGATAATGTATTGTTTTAGGTAAGACTGGATGAAGTGATTTTGGATCTTTGTTATGAAAGAATATTGAATCCAAGCAGAGTTTTACTTAAGATCATAAACAATTTTCTGGAGGCTTACTGCCTTACAGTTAGCTCTCCATATCCACAATTTCCAAATCTGTAAACTCAATCCAGTGATTCAACTGTTGCAGACAGAAAACATCCTGGGGAAGACAGGAAACTGAGGTTGTACTAAAAATTCCCAGATTATTTTTTTTCCTGTCCTTATTCCCTAAACAATGAAGTATAACAACTACTTATATGGTATTTAAATTATAGTACCTATTATAATTAATCTAGAAATGATTGCATAGATGTAGAGATGATGTATACAAGAGGGTGCCTGTAGGTCATATGCAAATCCCATACTATTTTATATGATCCTCAGATCCCCAAGAGACCCTCGAACCACTCACTAATAGAAACTAGGAACAACTGTAATTAGTCTACACTTAGAAAAGAATGAAAGCAGAACTATAGTCCATCCATCTCCTGCTTAGGCTAGAAACTTGCCTCAGCTTTCACTACAACAAAATCAAGTGTTCCCAGAGACGAGGCCAGGGTATCTAATTTTCCTAAGTTCCCTTGGCAATTCTGAAGCACAGCAAGGTCTGAGAACAATGTTATAGATCAATGGCTTCTCAAAATGTGAGGACCAACAAATAACACTGGAAGCGCCTATTTTAAATGCAATACCATCTTCTCCTCTCCACCTCCATATACTCCTATACTTACTCCTAAGCTTACTGAATGAGAATTTCTAGAGGAACTTAGGAATCCACATGTTATACAGGTACACTTTGAGAAACAGAAACCTTCAGAATAAAGGTCAAGATCATTAGTAGAGCCAGATGTGGTGGCACACACCTGTAATCCCAAATACTAGGAGGCAGAGGCAGAGGCAGGAAGATCTTAAGTTCAAAACCAGCCTAAGCAAAGTTAACAAGACCCTATCTCAAAAACAAAAGGGCTGAATTTGTGACTCAAGTGATAGAGCATTTGCCAAGCACACACAAGGCCTTGAACTCAAGTACCACCCAATAAAAGGGGGCGAGGGCGGGGTGGGACATAGGGCGAAGACCTTTAGTGGGATACAAAGCCCTTGCCTGCTTCCCCCAGCTTCATTGGCATTCCCTGTTTGGCACCTAAGAAGCTCAAAGATTCCTTAGTATCCAAGGTTATCTCACCCCACTCTTTCGTTCTAGTCCTAAAAAGAGGTCTCAGGACTGAGGGTAGAGGTATAATTAGTGAAAAGAATAACAGTAACAGTTCCGTAGATCATCCCAAAAGAGAGGTCAGTTTTTAGGATGTTAAACCTTCTGAAAGACTCCAGTCTATTAGAGAACCCCTATCTCTCTGGCACGGTTCAGGGGAAAAAATGATACCAGCCATCCTCTATTAGTCTAGAACCTGACCACCCCCTTTCTTCTTCTGGCTGGTAAATTCCCATTATCTAAATTCCAATTAATTCATCATCAGCTCTAGGAGACCCTGCCTAAACCTCCAAACTTCTGCCCCTATTGCAGACACTGCTAGTTGCTCCTCAATGTCCATTCTCCTTTTCTTCATCGTTACGATATCCCAACTTGTTAGATGAGCACACAGCTGCAGTTTGCTGGATTTCACAGTTGAACTGAATCACATTACCTTTTTATGTGCAATGTTCTTGGTACAAACAAAGCCATTGACAACCACAGAATCAAATTTCTTTCCACCTGGGATCTAATGGAAAAATTTTTTCATAAATTTTAGTGTAAGTCCTTAGATTCCAGTCAGATGCATACTATTATATCTTTACATATTTTTTCACTATAATATAATCAAATAAGGACAAAAGGTTCAGAATACTTCCTTTCAACCAATGATTAATGGTATCTCAGCCTGATTGACTATTTTCCTACCCCTACTCTCTAATGTAACCTGTAGTTTACAAAATTGATGCCTATGGCAATTAAAACCACTACTATTTAAGTTAAATATCGTAGGTGAAAAGTATATACATGACTCTATTACTATTTAATTAAAGCAATTATCTACAGCTTTTCCACAGAATAGTGACAGTAAACTGTGAGAACAGGCTTTCTCATAATTGATGTGTCAAAAGAGGAAGCAAGAAAGGAAGAAACTATATTTATTTGGGTTCTCAACTCATTCCCCACCCAACCCACCCCTTCACTCCACCTCTTACTTCCTATGAGTAGCTCCCATGACCTCTAAATGCACTGCTAACAGAGCAGAGATCAAAACCTCCCACTAATCCCCTAGCAACCCTAAAGATAATGACTCTTTTTGGATTACCATTAAGAGACAAATTATCCCCACCTTCCACCCCCGCAAGCAGTAGAAAAGCAGTAGCAGAGGTCACCTTTTTGATGTGAACAAACTGACGGATATCCATGTCATCATCCTGGGTCTTGACATCAGGTCGGACTGTCTGAACAACCTGGCAGACCAGTGACACAATGATGTCCCTCCAAGATGGTGACAATGAGTCATTATGGAGCAACTGCTGGAGTAGTGCCATCATGTGGTTATGATTAGCTGAACTACAAAAATGTTGTAAGAAAGAAGTTTACATAGTTAATATAATAATTCTAAAAACACAATAGGCAGTCTACAAGGAAATAAGCATTTCAATTATGGTTCACCAATAAGATCTTCTAGATTAATTTTATTATTTTGGTTTATCTTCAGCTCAATGGTTTTCCACATAAATGAAATCTGTGACTATCTTCAAGTAACATATTCCCTTTAATCTGTTAAAATGAAATTTTAACACATAAATTTAAATGAAGACAAGTAGTTAGGGATTGGTTTATAGCAAAATTTCATTGGAAATAAGAATAATGTGTTTAGTACTTTTTACTCTTTAAAGAAGAGGAACTATTGCACATGCCTAAGTCATTGAAAATTTTAGAAATGAAACGAAAATTAAAAAGCGCACTGCCTTACAGCAACCTCTCCATGGCTTGCTTCTCCCCATTCTCCTCCCTCAGGAGCTCCAGGTTGTTATGATGCCAGCCCAAAGGTGTGAAAGGCAGCTCTTTAGCTTTCTCCTCTACCCGGCGATTAAATAAGGATTCTAAATATAAGGTAAGAAGTTATTACTTCATTATGTTTTATGCCATTTTCTCATATACTTAGAAATTTTAAATTTCTCAAGTTGGCCAATAAAAATTATTGCTTTAAAATGGCAAACACATAGTACCTAAATAAAATACACAATATACAATAATACATAAATACATTAGAAACACAGAAACAGGGGTTTGGAGCATAGCCCAGTGGTAGAGAGCACTTGCCTAGCATATGCAAAGCCCTGGGCTTGATACCCACACCACAAATAAATAAATAAGAACTAAGAAAAGCAACTTTACATAAGTAATTAGGACTCTCGAGCCAATAAAATAAACACATCTTCTGAAAGACAAATAAAATGAGATTTTTGCACTTGTCTTTTGTATTGATTTTGAAACATTAAAGAAGGAGAGTGTTAATTTTCCCTACAAAATCAAAATCTAAAAACTGCATTCAACTGAAATCTGAATGCTGGCAGAACAATAAATGATAATGTGGGTGCTGAACTTTCAAAAGAAGCTCTGCTCAGATATCTCAAAATGGCAGGTTACAAGGTAGAAAGTCTATTCGGACAGTCCTTCACAGTGCTTCTTCTTCAATGTTGGCACAGACTTTTTAACAAAACTTTAACTAGATCCAAAAATAAGCTATAAAGAAATATTAAAACATGATAAAAAGCAATTTACATAAAATCTTTAAATTTTTGAAACCAATAAAAGTGAATTAAGACAAAATTTAATACACAATAAAGGTACTCACTAAACAATTATTGAATAATATAACTAAGTAAATGAAATGTGGGAAATGTTTATCCAAAAAATCTCAAATCCTTCTCCTTTTAAAGTAAACCAATGAAAAAAGAAAAAAAAAAACAACTTCCACACACTAAAGCATGTGTCCATGATGAGGCACAAGATCTACACATTCTAATTTTGTAAATGGCCAGTCTATAAACTTCTATTTGAACCAGATGTTTATAAGTAAATTTAGAAAGACTACTAAAGTTATGAGGTCAGCAGCAAGTGGCATCCTTTGCTCTAACTTGCTCTTTTACCTGAAAGCCTGGGAGCCAAAAGACCCTAGGAAGGGAACTTTTCTTTCTTTACATTAGGCCTAAACTGTGCAGGCTATGGACTAGCTAGTTTTTTCTTTATTCCACACTAAGTTAAATGAGGAAAAGGTTTTAAAAAGAAAAAGCTTTATTCTTATATATGCCTTTTGCTCCAAAGAAATTAACAGTTAATTCTTTGTCCCCTCTGCCTATTACTCCCACATCTACCAGGACAAGCAGGATCCTCAATTGGATGAGATCTGCCTGTGTTGGCTTTCTGACAAAAGCTGACAATCCTTGATGATATGTATATCAATACTTACTATTATATTCATGATGTAGGAAAGTATACAATATTAATGTCTTTAAAAGACTAAAATCCTATTTAAAAACTTTTAAACAATTATTTTTCAGATCAGAGACATCCTTCTCTCAAACTAAGTCCAAGTTTATAATCTTGTGTTTTGACACTCTCAAAAATAATTATGCATGTTTAAAACTGTGTTCCTAAGATACCAAAAAAATCAAATATACTTCCAGCACCTTCTCTGTGTCAATCAATGTGCTAGGCCCTAAGTATACCCTCATGAGCAAACAGACATATTCCCATGTACAGCTGTTGATAAAATTACCTTTGATGAAGGCATCACTTATTGAGAGCTGTTGTCCTCCAGTGTCAGAAATCAAATACTCTGCATAGCAGGGAGAGAGCAGAGAGGAAGAAGAAAAGACATATGACTCCAATACGCCAGCATAATTATATGGAGAACACACCCACACACAAAAGTTGTTATTACTCATACTAAAACCTTCACTGCCCGACAAACTCAAGAAAACCTTGAGCTAAATAAAATGTCTTTTTGTATTTGTTCTACACACTTCATATGAGCCTTAACAGACTTGAATTTAACTCTGTAAGAACAATTAAACAGTTCATCTTAATTCAACTGTCATATAATCTTTAACAGATCATTTTTCCAAATAGTAACTGTTTATTACCAAAACTGAACCAGTTTATGAAAACTCAGATGTTTAATAATGATGGGCCTAAGATGTTATGCTGCTTTTCTCATGTATAGCTGTATTATTTAACAAGTAACTTTGTCTATATACAACTTAGAGAAGCCACCTGAAAAAAACAATGTAAGATTTTTTTTTTAATTTCAGAGCAGAAGTGATAAAACAAATTCATGAAAGTGACATTGCCAGAAAAAATTCATCAGGTTAATTTTTTATATAAATTTTGAATTAAAGAGGTATATGGGGTGTTTTGCAAAAATTCTAACCAAACAATGTCAAATTTTACCAGAAAATAACTGCTGAACACACTGAAGGCTTTTAAAATAAATGTTTTCTCACAAGTGAAACTTCTGCTTTACTTCCTCTTGAATATTCCTCTAAGTAGGTAACCAAACATAGCTGAAATAGGGTTCTTTCTACCTACACAAATTAAACCACAATGCATTTTTTTCTTTTTTGAGACAGGGTCTCATTTGGTCGACATGGGAGGCTTCTAACTCTCAATCTTCCTGCCTTAGTCTCCCAAGTCTGGGATTACAGATGACCACAAAGCAATACAATTCCTTTAAGATGAAGTTCTCCACAAAATTTTTTCCAAGTTCATTTATAACAAATGGGCTTTAACAGCAAATAAGTTTATAAGCCAAAATGCTCATTCTTTCAATGAGGAAACAGAGAAAATATCTACTTAGAAAATTCAAGTGCAAAAAAAGACAGAAGAAAATTCAAGTGCACCATGCCAGTACAATAAAATCAAGATAGATGCTATACTTTATTTCAACACTTCCCTGAAAGAAACGAGTAATTCTAAGTCCTGTTAGTTCAACTAATGTACTATTCTTTATAAGCCTTACTTCTTCACTAAAGCTTAACTATGGGATTCCAGAAATGAATTTTTCCCCAACATTTTATTATAAAAACTTTCAAATATACAGAAAGTGATGGATATTGCCCAGCTACATTCAACAATTGTTAAGGATTTGCCCTGTCTCCTTTCTCTCTCCATATACATATGCTTCTGTCCCCTCCATTTAAAGTTACATGCATCACATTTTACCACTAGTATTTCAGCCTGCATTTTTTGAAAATGAGGACATTCTTCTCTATAGCTACAATGCTATTTATATACTTAAGAAAACTGACATCTGAATATCACAGAATTGGTCTATATCCAAATGCCTGTAAAATGTCTTTAATGGCTTTTTCCTCAAACTTGAATCCAACAAAGCTCATACGTGGCATTTGGTTGCTGCATCTCTTCATTCGCTTTAATCTACAACAGACCTTCTACCTTTTTGTTCACAATGATGAATTTGAAAGGACCCAGGTCCAACATCCTGTGTAACAACCCACATTCTGGATCTGAATAATTACTTCTTCATCGTGTATGGAACTTGCTCCCATCTTCCCTATACATGGGAAATTTCACCTAGAGGCTTACAGAAGTCATGACTTTCACTTTCCTCTCTAGGTTCTAGTTGCTAACTTCCCAAGAATAGTTCAGAATCCTATGTTTATAACACACAATAAAATACATTTTAATTCTATAACTCTCCAAGGCTATCAGTGAAAAATTAATCAATGATCACAATTTTATAAGCTTCTAAAAGACTTTCCTTACATAAGAGAAAAGGTGTAAGCAGTTTTTAAAGCACAGATATTTTAAACAATTTTATAAATTCAAATTTTCTCAATTGTAAAAAGAGGATAAATCCGTAAGAAGGGATTAAGTAAGCATTACTTTGAATTTCAATAGAAAGATGAAAGCCAGCCATTCCCATTTGAATTTATTTAAAAGGAATGAAAACCAGAACACTTAAATGCTTAGTCAGTGCTCATCTTAACTACAACACAGAGCAAAATATTTTACTGTATTTGAACTTGGTAAGACAAAAGATAAATGGAAAAAGAATAATTTTGTTAGTACATGGAAAACTAGTAAGAAAGAACTGTGAAAGCCAAATACATGTATTAAGGATCCTTAAAGTCCTCAAATTATAGACTATAGAGCTTGCAAATGACCTAACTGGTCCTTCTAATAATTACCTTCTGTCTGACGCTAGAACCTCCTCTATAATACTGTCACTATGTAGGAAATTCAGATACCTCGCACTTGTTAGAATTTTATATTCTAAATCTAGTTTTTTCATTTCACAGATTTGGAATCAAAAGGAAATTTAGAAGATATTACATCTTCTTAACCTATCACCCAATTTAGGCATCTGTCCTCAATAACCCTGACATGTGGACATTCAAACACAACCTGGACACTTCCAACGAATCCTGGGAAAAACTCATTACTCCTAACTACTGAAACTTCCTTCAGCCATATACAAAATAAATATATCTTCTTCCAGGTACTCTTCAGATACCCAAAAGCAACAAACACTAAGTCTTCATTTTTCCATTTTAAATAGTCCAAGCCCCCTTAGTCAGTCTTCATACAGCCAGGTTTTCAACTGTCGTGGGATCCTGGGAATCAGAACTGAACAAAAAGTTTAAAAGGACCCTCATTCTGGACATCATATTGCTTCCAATGAGACTAATAATTACATTACAGTAGGGGGAAGAGGAGGTTTTGCCATATAACACTAACAAATTTTCAGATAACTAAAACTTGGCTTTCTCCAGAATATTGATAGTAAACATTTTAACATAATTATTATTTTATTTTAACATTTATTTATCAATTTTAACATTACTGATAGTAAAAATTTAATATTTGTGTTAAATTTTGTTTTATTATTCTCAGTCTACTACCTAAGGCAAAAAAAAGATGTTTAAATTCCAATTCTGCTATCCAATATGCTAGACATTCCTTCTAGATTTTAATGATTTACAGATGTGAAAAACACGAAAAGTACAGACATAGAAAAAAAAAAAGTGTGGAATGGTATTGACGACACACAGACAAAAAACCCTATGGTGTAACTTAGGATCATCCCCTTCCTTCTGACATCAAATTACTACTGATTCTTTCAATATTTTGCCCAACCATTAAGAAAAGTTATAAATCTATGTGTTAGTATTAAAAATAGCATTGCTAAAATCTTACGCTGACCAAACACACTATGTTCTTTGTGTGTTTTTTTATACAAAAAGCTCACAGAGAACTGTGGTTACCAGAGGCAAGGGAGTGGAGAGAATGGGGAGATGTTGGTCAAAATAGGAAGTTGAAGTTAGATAGGCGAAATGAGCTTTTGAAATCCACTGTAATGTATGATGACTGACTATAGTTAATCATAGTGTACTGTATATTTCAAAAATGCTAAGAAAGTAAATTCAAAGGTCCTCAACATAAAAAATGGTAAATACATGAGGTGATGGATATGTGAACTAGCTTGACTGAATCATTCCACTGTACACGTGTCATAATACCACTTTGTACTCCATAAATACATATATTATCAATTTGAAATTTTTAAAAAGCTCATAAAAGTACAGAGCCTGTACTTTTAACAAATAAGTATCACCACTGCTTTAACACATTTCAAGTGTAAAACTGTCACCTTTGTCTATAAAGCTACTGAGAACCATGAAATGCCTTATTAGGTTATCTTTACTATATTATCCTTGTATACCAGCCTCATATCACCTAGGAAAGAAATGGGCTTGTTTCAAAATGACTTATTTTAGCTGGGCACAGTGGCTCACACCTATAATCCTAGCTACTCAGGAGGCTGAGATCAGGATGATTACGGTTCCAGGCCAGCAGGAACAAAAAGTTCACCAGATCCCATCTCAAAAGCAAAAGGTGGGTGTGTTGGCACGCAAGAAGTGTAAATAGAAGAATCATGGTCCAGGCCAGCCAGGCAAAAAACAAGACCCTAAGCCAAAGCAAAAAGGACTAAGTACACAGGTCAAGCAGTAGAACATGTGCCTAGCAAATACAAAGCCCCACGTTCAAACCCAGTACTGCCACACACACCCAAAATGACTTATTTTAGTTGACAAATGCAGGTGCCCAGTTACTATCAATCCTTTTCTAAATATCACCATATGCTCTGTTCGCTGAACTTTTCTACAATTTTGCCACCTTCCAATGCCACATCAAGAAGCCACCTTTTCAAGTTTTAACTCATCTATCACTAGAGTCATCTATGCACTCCTACTTTACATGATTCTTAAAAGATACAGCAAAATAAAAAAAAGTCTAAAAAAAAAATCTGTTAGTAAAAAAGAAATATACAAACTCTGACTCCATGATCACAGACACAAATTCTTTCAATACAATAATCCAGCATATCATCTGCCTAAACATGGCAATACACTTATTTAAAATAACCAGTCCACTCTCTTGAACTGCACTTTCCTCTTCCATGTATGTTCTTTCATGATAAGAGTCATCTTTCTCTCTCTCTCTCGCTCTCTTTCTTTCTTTCTCTCTCTCTCTCTCCATATATATATATAGTACTAGGTTTTTGAACTCAGGGCCTCACACTTGCTAGGCAAGCACTTTACCACTTGGGCCATACCCCCAGCCCCGATAAGGTTCATCTTTTTTTTTTTTTTTCCTTCATTTTTCTTTTATTATTCATATGTGCATACAAGGCTTGGTTCATTTCTCCCCCCCTGCCCCCACCCCGTCCCTTACCACCCAGTCCGCCCCCTCCCTCTCCCCCCCCCTCAATACCCAGCAGAAACTATTTTGCCCTTATTTCTAATTTTGTTGTAGAGAGAGTATAAGCAATAATAGGAAGGAACAAGGGTTTTTGCTGGTTGAGATAAGGATAGCTATTGACAAAGAAATATATTGACTTTGCTATGTAACTTGCCTACTTTTTGTTTCTTTCTATGGCAACTTGAATCTGTTCTCAGAGATTGTTAGCATTTTGTACAAACTTCAGTGCAATATGGACATCTGCTATCTTGTCATTTTTCTTAAAAGTGCTGACTCCTCTTTCAGATTCATTATCAAATTAAAGGTTTGCTACTCACAACTTTTGCACACAACCTTTTTAAAGGTTTCAGATCAAAGAGGTTCTAGTGGAATCATGATGGGTTTTTTCCACTGCATGTGCTTTACCTTTTATTTTTCCTAGAGATACAATTTGAGATTGACTACAAATGTCATTTTTGGAGCCTCCTGCTCCACTCCTCACTCAACATTCTTAAGTTAGGTTTCCTAAAGTAAATGTGTGATTTTGCTTAGCAGTCCATCTTTGCCATTGTGCATCCTATAAGAGCTGTCTTCAAGATTTTCAAAATTTCCCTTTCTAAAAAATGAAGTCATCAACAAGTCACAGGTATATTTTATACTGCTTTCAGCAAAGTGAAATTGCCACAGGCAAGACCAGATAGCACAGGTCCTCTGTCATGATATATCCTGTCTCTGACCCACATCTATAAATTTATATTCAAAAGCATCACAATATCCACCATGTGACCACAGTCACATTTGCTTCACTGTCCTTTCATACTCACCCAAATGTTCTCCATCATTTTCCAATTTCTGTTTTGAAGATTCCCATAAAGATGTGTCTAGAATGTGTATTTTACTTATGGTTCAGTGCTAATCAAATCTCATCCTTTCCCATGCTCTCACAAAATTTCTTGATTTTAAAGACACTTTTTAATATTATAACTCTTAGATGGCATTTTATCACATCTTGACAATAGTTTATATTGACAATATGAGAGAAATGTGTTGAGGAAATGTAAATATGTTTCAAGTTATCTTAATGTAAATCCATAAATTCAAAATCTTTTTGGTTCTGTTATGTTTAGGCTCAAAATGAAGAGTAGCAAAGAATCAAACAAGCATTTTAGATCTAAATAGACACAATTCTTTAGAAGGGTAAATGCTTAAAATTCAAACTCCAGATAAAATCATGAGCTGAAGTTCTTCATCTTTATAATGATTTTCAATCACTATTAACAAACTTCCATAATTACTTACTGACTCACACACTTTTATTTACATTTACATAATGCCACGTTAGGGCTATAATTTAAATTGGTTTCTAATTACATCCAGTAATGTAAAGCTCATCCATCCCCATTTTATAAAAAAGCTTTTCATTTCTTATATGCAGCTATGTTAAGATGATAGAAATGGTTACCTTAGGCCTGGAGATGTGGCTCAAGTGGTAGAGTGCCTGCTGAGCAAGCACAAGGCTAAGATCAAACCCCAGTACTACCAAAAAACTGAAATGGTTGCCGTATTTTTCCTTTAAAGCAAACTTTTTTAATACAGCCATTATTACTTAGTCAGTAGTCTAAAGCATCAAATAGGATCACTAAAACTAATGAACTCATTTTCTATTAATTAGAGAATTTTTTTCAATGAAAACAGAAAAAATAAACTCTTTTAAATTGTAGTATAAAGATATTTAGAAATGTGTGAATAGTTTGCCCCAAATCTAAGTTTAAGCATCTATACAGGCTTAGAGAAATACTATTACTGCAAAATAGCGCAGGCAAAATTGGCTTTAAAATGTTAAAGGAAGAAAAGAGAAAAGAATAGAGCAGAACATCCATGTTATAAATACAAAGAAATGCCACCTTGGAAGTTGCACATTATGGGAAGAGTAGTCAGCTATAGTTCCTTTTAAAGACTATAAGCTTTAAATTGGGCATGGTGGTATTGAGGGAGAAAAAAAGAAATAAAAGAAACCAACAAAAAAGGTGTGGGGAGGAAGTGTGGGGAAAATGAGAAAGGGTGGAACAAAACCCAGTCCAAATCCCCTCAGCCATATAGGACAGAGGAAGCCAGAAGGACAGGCTGGCACGAGATCCTATGGCCTGGCTCTCCAGCCTATTTGGATTCCAAATGGTGACTACCTCCTACCTTTTTGGTCAGCAGGGTGAGGGGGCACATGTGGGTACTTGGAGGGCTTCTTGATATGGAAGTTCACGTTGTCCAGCTCCACGTTCAGGCTGATAGAAGCGGCTGAGTCACTGTCCACTGTGGACTGGAAACTGCTGACTGATGTGCGCTTGCTAGGACTGGCAGAATCTTTTAGTGTCGGGAGGGGAAGGAAATATAGGGAGAGGAGGGGAGTAAAAATGGGTTTTATCAGGGATTGGAGGAAAGGAGAAAAATGGTTTTTTAATATACAAGCCCAATGTGCAATACCAAAATGGATACAGTATTTTCATGTACTTCTGTGTAGACTTAATGAAATTTGAACAAGTGTAAATCAATTTTTAATGAAGAAATATATTGGAGGTTCTGCAGAGAGAAAGTCTGATATCATAGTGAAGAAGTGAGAAAGTTGTCTACTGCGTATTAGCTCAAAGTTATTTTTAAGCTGCTGCAAACTAGACTAAGATAAAATCGGGAAGTGTCAGTTGCCTAGCAAGTTGGTTTCTTAAGAAAATACTGTATCTAACACAAGGATTGCTATCAAGATGTTTACATTTAGCAGGAGTCATAAATCTTAAATACAATTCAACTAAAAAACAAGACACTCATTTACAAACCAGTAATGATCCATAAAAACTAAAATGTTAGAAATTCCAACTCACTAGCCAAGTTATCGTCACCTTCTTCAGCTATTTGTTCTGTGTCGCTGTCATCAAACTTTATGTCTTTAAACCAAGATGGCTCAGAATGTCCTTCCACAGAGTTCACCGAGTCACTGTCTGGAGAAGGCGTCTCAGAAAATTCTGTACTCTGAAAGGATCAAGACAGGATCAAGCAACTGACCCCCAATGGCACAATGTTAAGGCTATCACAACATTTTGTAACCTAAAATTTCTACAAATAAATAGATTTATACAAAAACAACCAAATTAAAAACTAGTCAGCATCATACTAACAATTCTCCTTTTGTTTTTCCTTTTTTTGTGGTACAGGGGTTTAAACTCAGGTCTCACTTTGCAATTGCTAAGCAAGTGGTCTACCACTTAAGCCATGCCCTCAGTCCTTTGTGTTTTAGTTTGCTTTTTAGATAAAGTCTTCCACTTTTACCCTTAGTCTGCAATCCTCCTATCTCTGCCTCCCAGTAGCTGATATTACAGTGTGTACCACCATACCCAGCATGTTTTTAAGATAGGGTCTCACTGACTTTTACATGGGCTGGCCTCGAACCACAATCCTCCTATCTCCATCTCCCAAATAGATGGGATTACAGATGGAACTCACCACACCCAGTTAATAATTGCACTCTTAAAATTATAATCTTCATGAACTGGAACATTTAAGTCTCATATTATGAATGAAACATTTCTTTGATGTAGATTTTATAGGGTTTCATTTCATCCTTTAATCATGAGAGTGAAGATAAGCAAAGAATTTTTGTAACTCTGGCCCAACTCTAGAACACATCCTGAAAAACAACTGCTAGATTTTTTTAAACTGCACCAAACCAGTCTTTCAGGTCATTTGTATTTTCTAACTAATTCTCTAATTTTCATTCACAAAGATGGTATATATATAAACCAAGAGTAAAAGATATATGTCTCTTTTTAAAGTTCTATCTTTAGGTCATTCCATTTCCTGAAGCAAAAAAAGGCTATTTATCACTTTACCATTAATATACAATTTAATACTGCTAAAGAGTCAAAATCTAGGATGGGTAGAGTGGCTCAAGTGATAGAGCACCTGCCTAGGAAGTGTGAGACCCTGAGTTCAAACCCTAGTACTGCCCAAAAAAAAAGAGTGAAAATCTATTTCAATAGTTAACATTAAGTTTTTCTATCATTTTATTATATATAAACTTCACTCTCTTAGTTCTACATAGTAAACGTGAAAACCATTAAAATTAAATGATAAATAACTACAATACCACAAAGCCAAGCTGAAGCAAAGCCACACCAAATAAATAAAGAATCTGATCCTAATAGTAGGTTTTTATCACTACTACTTACTAAATAAAACATGCTTAAATGAAAAAAAAAAAACTAGCATTAATTAGGACTGGGAATATAGCTCAGTGGTAGAACACTTGCCCAACATGCACAAATCCCTGGATTTGAGCCCCAGAATGGCACCAAAAAAATTTTTTTTAAACTTTCCTCAAACATGAGGGAAAACATGCTACAAAAAAGTATCTCTGGTAATCCAACTACTTCTTATTACTCCTGAGGAAGAAATACATTCTCATCAGCAGTCAACACTGAAAATTACCTGCAGGGGTCTGTACAGTGCATACTCATCCCTGAAAAGCTGGTCATGATGACTAACACAATCCAACCAACGTCCATCAACCATTGCTTGTCCAATTGCTATAGCTTGTGCCCTGAATCAACACCAAGACAAAACAAAAATATCTAAAATGTTTAAAAGTCAATCAGAATCATTTTACAGGTGCACAATAAGACACTATCTAATTTGTTGTTTAGCCCAATCAGAGTTGGAATTTCAAATGGTCCTTGGATAAGTAAGAGATAAAAAAGAGAAACTTGAAGCAAATTTAAACTCTTCTAGGTACCATAGTAAAGGAGAAGAACCTACTGGTAGGATAGTTCTAAAAAAACCTAAATTTTAATTATAAAGAACATTTATTGAGTACTCGATCTATGCACACCCTTATCCTTAACAGAGAAGTAAAATATATTGAGATTAGCCTGGCTCAAACAGTCAAAGAACATACAATCTTGATGAGAAAACAATACCAAATATTACAGATATAGATAAAAAAGTGTGTGTATAGAGACATGGATGAAATAGACACTTAACATATTGTATAATGTGGCAAATTTACAAACCACTTAGCCAATATTATTTTATGTCATACCTATATCTTGTTCACAATACCAAATATTTTTCCCACATTGCAACTAAGGGGTCCAAATCTCAAAGTGACTGAATAATTTGATGCAAGGCACAAAGCTAAAAGAGATACAGGCACAATTGAAACACGGGGCTTCACTGCTTAAAGCTGTTTCTCTATTCACTTGTTCGTATATTTGTTTCTTTGTATGAGAGGAGAAGCAGCCCATGTGCAAGCAGCAAAAGTCAGAGGATATGTTAACTTGAAAGGCCTCAAGTCCTGTCTGTTATTCTTTTTTACATGATTTGTGAGACAAGGTAGGACCTGAAGCATGGCTTGTAAACCCAATTCTCAGTGGTTTGCAATGTCTGAATCAAAGAACAGTACCAGGAGAATCCTTAGACCTTATCCTCTTAGCTATGTTCTCCCATTCTGCTTTACTGTGTTTGGGGAATTACTGCATACTTTCACTTTTCATATGCTAAGTTGTGACCCCCACTTGGCTCCTTGCAACTACTCTCTAATGATTAAAGTCCAGGTGGGAGGAAAGTTGAATAATTAGTTCCCCAAACTATTAAATACAGAAAATAGCACCCTAACTCATAAAGAAATGTGTTACTCTTACACCTTCAAATATATATCATTGTTTTAAAAAATTAATAAATAATTTCAAGATCTCTTTCTTAAGATCATAGTACCTTGTAGCAATGTGTCCATTTCGGATAAGCCAGTTGACTAACTCCTTTCCTACAATGCAGTTGGGATGCGTTCTCAGCCAGTAGCGGTGATCCTGAAACTCCATTCCACTACTATGATGGCAGATTTTTTTCCACAGATCCTTTAACTGAACACTGTCCTGCAATCACATTAGGAGCAAGTAATTAATCCTAAGAAGGATGCTATAAACCTTTTTAGATGCTTTCCTGTGACTTTGAGATTCATGAAAGGAACTTTGATTTAGATTTTTTGATAGTAGCTGACTTGGGCGATTTAGTATGAATAACACAAACATGGAAAACAGCTTAAACTCAGCTCATCTGATTCCAAGCATGTTTTCTCTTGAAAACCAACTAAGCCAAGTACTTCTTTTTTCAGTCAACGGCACATATTATCAGTCTTCTAGTTAAGTGCAAAATAACAATTTGCTTTGGAGATGGGGAAAGGAACTTAGAAGCACTAGTCAATGCACTAATATAAGATAGCTGTAACTAGGAGCCTTCACTCCATCAGATTCTAATCATTCTTACCCACTTGCTGGGAAAATTTTCCAAAAGAAAGGCCTTCAGTGAAAACTTTCAACATCGCTCAGCAACTACAGGTGCAAGTCTAATTGTAAGAAACAACTGAATTCATCACCTTTCACTGGGTAGTCTCAAATAGCTTTCCATTCTCACTGTCAATAGACTCCAGATTAAACTCTCTCAACTAATAAGTTCTACTTCAGTCCATGGAAAATATCACACTTACATACCTTTTCTCACATCTGTCTTTCTAAATCCATTCCATCCTCTGAGGTTCAGTTCAAGCCCTTTGGTCCTGACTCTCTCACAATTAATGATCTATTTTTAAAATTTTTCAATGACATATAGTTATACATTTGATACTCTTCATTTGATACTCTTTTTTATTACCAAAATATTAGTTCTTTTACAATGAAGGACCTTCCTGTTGATCTGATTTCCACCTTTTTTTTTTTTTTTTTTTTTTTCAGTACTGGGGCTTAAACTCAGGGCCTTCACCTTGAGCCACTCCACGAGCCCTATTTTTGTGAAGAGTTTTCTGAGATAGAGTCTCATGAACTATTTTGCCCAAGCTGGCTTCGAACCACAATTCTCTGATCTCTGCCTCCTGAGTAGCTAGGATTACAGGTGTGAGCAACTGTCGCCCAGCCAATTTCTACCTTTTTAATTATAAGCATGAGGACAGAGACATGTTTTCTATTTATTTGGGTCAGTGTTAGAGTTGAACATAGTACTTTACAAAATAAATAATCTAAAGAAACAACTGATTATTATCTCATATAAACATAAAATTAAATATCTGAAGTTTCCATGTGTATTAGCAGCATGTTTCAAAGTTTAAATAGCAAGTTGGGACCTAAGTAAAAGTTAAGCTCTCTTATTATATGGCAACTGAATTCTGATGTTGCCAAATGAAAGGGGTAAAGAAAATACACTGACTTTTTTTTTCTTTTGAGACACAGTCTCACTATTTAGCCAGGTTGGCCTTAAACTTGAGATCATCCTGCCTCAGCCTCTTGAGTGCTGACACTATAGGCATGCACCACAACCCTGTGATCTATAGTCACCAAGCTGATTATTTCATTTAATGGGTTTTAAAAAAAAAAAAAGATCAATGAGATAAACAGTCTTCGTCCTCAAAACTAGCAATAGTTTTGGACTATACCAGAAGAATTTTACGTTCATCCTCTGTGGTCTCTGTCCTAACATATGTTCGATTAGCCTGGGGACTGACAGATGTCTCATATGAAGATACCATTGGAGAACCAGATCGATCCAATGACAGGTTAGTAATGCTGGCTGATCTGGAATAAAAGCAAAAACAAAAAGTAATAACACAGTTGTAAATTCTTCACCAGTAAACAGAGTTATAATGAAAATTTACATTCAAATAAATTCTTAGTTACTGTTAAAGGTACTTTTTAAAGTAATGGTGGTTATGTACAATGTTAGCATTGGGAAAAACTGATAAAAGGATACTTAGAAATTCTCCATATTATTTGCAACTTCTATGTGAGTCTAAAATTATTTTGAAATGAGTTTAACAGGAACTAGTAATGGAAAGATTACAAAAAAACTATAGAATATATATATTGGTAATATTCCAAGTGAAGTGGATATAACTGTTGCTAAAAACACTAGAAATTCTTTTTTTAATTGAGAAAGATAAAGAATGGCAACTGTATATAGAAATAATCTTGCATAGAAGGGTTAAAAAAACTATGTCAAATCTAGCCTACTTCCTGTTTTGGTAAATACTCAAGGAACTAAGAATCATTTTTATAGCTAAACATCTTATAATCAGTCTGACAATAGAAAACACTAATTTTGAACTCCAACTAAGTGAAATGTTATGCTCTAAGAAAGAATTCATTTTTCCTCATTAATAGACCTATATTTAAAATATTATCCTAAAATATTATTATATTTTTATTTTATCAGTAAAAATTTATTAGTGGGAATGCGTTTCTTCTCATTATGTAAGTACTTACATATATCCTTAATTTTGCCCCTTAGCAAAGTTAACAAATGGCTTATAAGTGAAATAGCAACATCATCAAGCAAACTTTTATTTAAAAAAAAAATTAGCTAGAAATTTACCTCTACATAGAAATAAATGAAACTCAATTTTGGCAATATAAAGAATAAAAGGCAGAAGCATCTAGATACTACATAACTCATTCATTAGGACAAAATATATGTTCTCTCATTCAATTCTCATAGCATTCTATGGAATACGCATTACTAATTCCATTTTGTGGATAAATTAGGAATCAGAGATTAAGCAATTTGAGTGAAGTAACTGAGTTAATACATGTAAGGGCTGCCACTGAAAACTAGGTGTCAATTGAAAAATCATTCTCTCTAGTATAAAGATAAAATATTTTTAAATAACTTAAGAAATTATTCATGGGTTAAACAGTCATTATCAATGATTAATAGATATGGCACCCCAACCCAGGGCTAAATCCTCAGGACATGGGTGACACATATTATCACTCCAGGATCCCTGTGTCTCTTGTCATCCAAACCTCCATCAGTATCTAAGCTCAGTGAATTAAAAAAAAAAAAAAATCAGTTAAATTGGAATCTTCATAAATATCAAACATTAAATTTTTAACATAAACATAAAAAACAGTTAATGAGAAACCACTGATATCAAACAGTCTCTAAGCAATATTTTTAAAATAATCATTTCTTAGCATATACTCTTGTAGTGAAAGATTGCCATTATGTCATATCCAATTAATTTAATCCCTTTTCCAATGGGTGCATTAAGTCATGTATTCTGCTTCTCTAACATTCAGACACTCCCGCATATATTCTAATACATAGCAATACAAATAAAGTAGTTAATTTTGCTGTCAAATCTTCTAGTATATATGCTTTGGCAAGGATGCTGATTAAAATTATATTTAAACAGAGCATACATTGAGGAAATTATATCTCTTCCTCATCTTAACAGATCAGAGTATAACTCCACTCTCCTTGAAAACCTTTCTTCACTTGGCTGCTAATACAAACACCCTTCTGGTTTTCCTCTCACCTCACTGGCCTCTCCATCTGTTACCTTTTCTGGTTCCTTTTCACTTCCCAATCTCAGTCCGTGGTCCTATTGCCTATCTTCTCACACTCTTCTCTTGATCATCTCCATCTGTGTTCCTAGCTTTAAATACTATTCAACATTATGACTACACCCTAAATTCCATATATCCAACATCTCTCTTGAATATCTAGAAGGTATCTCAAATTCAACATGTCTAAAACATCCTGTCCTCCTCATCTCAATAAAAGGTAATTTCATCCTTCCAACTGCTCACAGGCCAAAAACCTGAGTTATCTTTGATGTCTCTTTCTGTTGTAGCCTATGTTTAATTAATTAGTAAGTCCTGCTATCTGTATTATCAAAATATATGTAAGTTCTGACCATTTCTCATCTGCACCACCACCAGCACGCCTTCCCTACACTGATCTAACTCAATTCTCTTACCTAGATTACTGTACCAACTTTCTACTCTTATGTCACACAATCTACTCAACAGAGCAGCCAGAATGCTCCTTTCAAAACAAACTTCAGGGGGTTAGTGATATAGCTTAGTGATACAGAGTTTGCCTAGCATGTGCAAGACCCTGACTGCAATCACCAGCATCTCAAGGGAAAAACAAACATTAATTCAGATCATGCCATCCTTCCAACTCAAAACTCTCCAATAAGGGAAAGCTTTTTTTTTTTTTTTTTTTGAAGTGAGACTTTGGTTTGAACAACTTCACCCTTGCAAAGCAGGCATCCTACCATCTAAGCCACACCTTCAGGTCATTTTGCTCTGATTATTTTGCAGATGGGATCTTGAGAACTATTTGCCTGGGCTGGCCTCGAACCATGATCGTCCTGATCTCAAGTAACTAGGATTGCAGCCATGAGCCACTGGCGCCCAGCTAAGGGAAGGCTTTTATAGAGTAGGATGTTAACTAACAAGTGTAGAGGGAATGATGTAATTACAAAAATCACCATTTTTTAACCATCATAGTAATATTTGATTTGAGCAAGAATCATAAATAGATGTTAAAACTACTGAATGAAAGACTGATAAGGAGGATATTTGTGCAGTTTCAAAGTAGCTCCCTCACATATCACTTATAAATTAAAAGAGGAAAAAAGTATCTTTACAATGGAAAAACCTAGAACATAACCTTAGATAAGAGATAAAGTCAACATCATCAATGGGATAAACTTATATACATCCTTTCTAACATGACAGGTAGATACTGTATAGTATCCTGCCAAAAAAAAAAAAAATTTAAAATGCATAGCCTAAATCTAGTCACAAGGAAGCATTTGACAAAACCAAACTGATGGACATTCTACTAAATATTTGGCCTATTTCTTCACAAATACCAATCACAAAAAATAAAGAAAATGAATTGTTACAGAATGAAAAAGACCAAAAGTCACAACAATTAAATGTAATGCATGATCCTGGACTAGACCACAGACTAGGGGAAAATTAGGACAAGGGACATTATAAGAACAGTGGCAAAAATAGAATACATACAATTATATTAGATGATAGAAACATCGCCATTACAATTTCCTGGATTCATACAATGGCGATACAAGGGAACCTGATTATTCTGAGGAAACATCCTTAAATAATAAAGTAAAAAATAGCACTTCCTGTTTCTAGCCTGGCAGGTGAGGATCTCAGAAGTCTTTATTCTGTCCTAACAACAATAAAAGTCAGAAATCTTCTTAAATCTGTCAGAGAAATGACATCATGGCACAAACTGCCACCCCCACCCCCAATTACAGAGACAGACAAGTGAACACAGCCAAGCACAATTTACTCCACCTGAAACTCATAAGAAGAAACATCTCTGGGAAACAGCATTAGGGTAGGAAAACCTAAGCTGTAACTGATAATTCTTAGAGATCAAAAAGCTAGATGAATCAAGTCATAGGTGCAGGGAGCACATGCTTGTGAGTTTTATTTCCAAGAACTCTACCCAGGCCTTCACAGTGAAGGTCAAAGACAAATCTCCTCTAGCTTCCACAGAAGGAAGACAAAAAATAGAAACAGTTTTGAAATATGCCAGAGAGTTCTGTTGTGTTTTTTTGGTGGCACGAGGGTTTGAACTCAGGGCCTCATGCTTGCTAGGCAGATGCTCTTCTATTGAGCCACTCTGCCTACCCTGTTTTGTGATTTTTTTTTTTTTTCCAAATAGGGTCTCAGGAACTATTTGCCTGGGACTGGCTTTGAACCACAATCCTCTTCATCTCTGCCTCTCAGTAGCTAGGATTACAGGTATGAGCCACTGTGCCCAGCAGTTCTGTTGTTCTTAACAAGACCTGCCTTGTGTAGAAACTACGTTATCAGAACAAAACTTGGTAAATATCAGAACCTAACCCACCCAGGGAAGGGAACTATCCAACTCTAGCTCCATCTAGCCTTCCATGTAGGGGAAGAAAAACACCCAACTCCAATTTCCTCTAGCCTTCCTATCCCATCTGGAAAAGTGGGGAGGAGTGAAAAGTACTTATGAAGTTCACAATCCTAGGGCACAAGCTCTCCAAAAGACTATAATCATAGGACTACAAAATACTTTCCTTTTCCCCACTTCTTATCACTACATGACTAAAAGCCTAAACCAGTTTTGATTTTTTTTTCTCAGTGCAGAGGCCTTGTGTATGTTACGTAACTGTTCTCCCACTGAGCTACTCCCCTAATCCTTCATTATGTCTACCTATAACAAAAAAAAAAAAAAAATCACAAGGCATTGTAAAAGGCAAAAACAGTTTGGAAACATTAAACAAACACAAGAAACAGAATCAGACATGGCACAAATGTTGGAATGATCTGTGAAGAAATTTTAAAAATGATGATTACTATGCTACAGGTATTAATGGAAAAACTAAACAACATGCAAAACAGATGAGGCAAAAATTGTAGCCTTTATTAGAGATGAATGGATACAGCACAGAGAATAGTAAGGACAAACTCAAACCCACTAACAAAATCCATCTGAATATAATAGACATCCATAAACTGCTTCATCTAACAAAACATAATACACATTCTTCCCAAGTTCACAAATGTAGACCACATGCTGGACTCTGTTGCTACAACAAAATAGCTGAAGCTGGGTCTTTATAAAGAAAAGAGGTTAGTTTAGCTCATAGCCTGGAGATTCAAAAGCATGGTGCCAGGATCTGTTCAGCTCTGGTCCGGGCCTTCTTGGCTACATGGCAACATGGCAGATGGCACCATGGTGAGAGCACACATGAGCAGGAGAGATCACATGAAAAAGCAGGACTTTCATAAATGCCACAATGTACCAACTCAGCACAACAGTTTTTAAAAAAAAAAAGAAAAGAAAAGGCAGGAAGCCAAAAACGAATATTCAAGGACCAGGCTCATGCTTTATATAATAACTTATCAGACAGAAACTAACCAGGTTCCCCAAGAGCTACATCAATTCCTTTAAAGCACTGCCAATGACCTACCCATCTTCTATAAGACCCCACTTCTTAAAGGATCCACCATCTCCCAATACCACATACTGGAAACCAAGTTTCTAGTACATGAACATTTAAAGAACACACTCGAATCATATCCAAACCACAGCATGAACCATAAAACATGCCTTAGCAAATTTAAGAGAATAGAAATCATATACCTACTCTCAGACCACAATGGACTGAACTGCAAATCAATAACAGAAAAACAGCTAGAAAAACCCAAAACAAGAGAAAAAAAGATACATTTCTAAAAAACACATACAAAGAAGAAAGCTCAAGAAGAATTAAAATATCTTTTGAAGTAAATGAAAAGTGGTAGGACACAACCAAAATAATGCTTAGAGAGAAATTTATAGCACTGAATATACACATCATAAAACATAGCCAGACATGGTAGTTCACGCCTGTAATCCCAGGTGCCCTGGGAGACAGAAATAGGGAGGATCGCAGTTTGAGACCAACCCAGGTAAAAAGTTAGTGAGACCCCCATCTCAACAAACAAGCCAGCCATGGTGATTCATACCTTGCAATCCCAATTAGGCAGGAAACATAGGTAGGAGGATCATGGTCCAAGGCCAGCATAAGCAAAACGTACAAGACCCTATCTAAAAATGAACTAAAGCAAAAAAGGACTGGAGCATGGCTCAAGTGTAGAATGCCCTGAGCACAAACTCCTATACTGCCAAAAAATAAACAAAGAAAAGAAAAAGAAAAAAAATCATCTAAGCTTCTACTTTAAGGAATCAGAAAATAAAAAAAACATGTTAAATTCAAGTCAATGATATTGAGAACAAGAAATGAATACATAAAATCAGAAAACCAAAACTAGTTCTTTGAAAAGATCAACAAAGTCCATAAGCTTCTAGCTAGGACAGGAAAAAAAGAGAGACAGAAAACACAAAGTACTATTATCACAAATCAAAATCACAATCTGTGAAAACTAACAGAACAAAAAACAAAAATTTACAAATAGGCCTATATCTATAAAAGAAATTCAGTCAATAATTAATAATATTCCCAAACAGAAAGCACTAGGTCCAGACAGGTTCATTAGTAAATACTAACAAATATTTAAGAAAGAAATTTCAAAATTTTTTTGCAGTTCTAACGATTGAACCCAGGGCTTGGCACATGCAAGGCAAGCAGTTTACCATGAGCTATATCCCCAACCCTTGGTTTTTTGAGAGAGGGTCACATGTAGCCCAATCTGATTTGGAACTCACTATGTAGCCTAGGCTGGCCTCAAACTCATGATCCTCCTGACTCTACCTCCCAAGTGCTGGGATAAAGACATACACCACCATGCCCAGCTATACCGATTCCTTATACTGTCCTCCCAAAGATGGAATCAATACTTCCTAACTCATTTTATGAAACCAGCATTACCCTAATATGAAAATGAGACAAAGATACATCAATAAAACTATAAACTAGTATCTCTCATATGCACAGACATGAAGTCTTTAACAAAATAGCAAATCCAATCCAACAACATATAAAAAGAATTATTGTAAGCCCACCTTATTCATAGATTTGTTATATGTGGTTTTAACCAAGCACAGTCAAAAAATATAAATTTTTAAGAAATTTAAAAAGCAAAAATTTTTAATTACTGTATACATATTACATAGCTCAGTTGGAAGCACTCAGTCAGTTTGGCATTATTGTCATTGTGTTTAAATCATTGTGTGATCTTTATTAAGATATGCCTCCCTAAAAGCAAATGGTATCAAAAAAAAAAAGCAAAGTAAAAGCTAATGTGCTTAATTTAAGTGATAAAGTGAAAATTGTAGATTTGTTGAAAAGCAGCATGTCTCTAGTGGAAATTGGGTGGTAATGGGAGGAAAAATAAATCAAGCACTCTCAGGACAGTACTGAATTCTATGCATCCTGAGCATTCATGGGTTTTCCTCAATGGCAAATACCAAGCATCTACTACACCATGACCAAGAGGGGTTTAATCTCAAGTATGAGAGGATGATTAAACATTTACAAATCAATTCATGTAATCAATCACACCAACAGGTTGAAGAAGAAAAAAATTATATGATCATTTCAACAGATACAGAAGCACTTGATGGAAAACTCTGAGTGAAGGAGGAATAGAGAGGACTTCCCCAACTTGTTAAGAATATTTACAAAAATACATACTAACATACTTGTGAGAAACTTGCAGCTTTCTCATTATGATTTAAAAATAAAAAAAGCAAAGATGTCCCCTCTTACCATTTCTTTTCAACATTACATTGAAAGTTTTAGCTACATGAAAAGCAAATAAAAGTTTAATGACAGGAAGGAAGAAATAAAACTGTTTGCTAATGACATGATTGTCTATATATAAAACTCAAAGAACAAAAAAATACCTCCTGGAAATAAGTGGTTATAACAAAGTTGACTGATACAAGATTAAGATACAAAAGTCAATCACCTTATAATATAGAAGAAATGAACAAGTGGAATGTGAAATCAAAAACATCATATTTACATTCATACCACCCAAAATTAAATACTTTAGCATATGTTTAACAAAATTTGTACAAGATCTAAATGAGGAAAATTACAAAACTCTAATGAAAGAAATATAAGAATTAATGGAGAGATATTCCATATTCATGAATAAGAGACTCAACTTTATCAAGACATTAGTTCTTCCAAACTTGACCTACAAATTCAGTGCAATCTCAGTCAAAATCCTAGCATGTTACTTTGCAGATATTGAAAAAACGATTCTAAAGATTCTCAGGAGAGTCAAGGATCCAAAATAATGAACGTACAGCATCACAGTACTAAAGGAGAAAGCATGTTGAAGGACTAACACTACTCACTTCAAGACTTACTATAATGCTACAGTTATCAAGACAGAATAGTACTGATAAAGAATAAACAAACAAGTAAATAAAACAGAACATAGTCTAGGAAAAGACACATATAAGTATAGCTAACTGATTTTTGACAAAGGAGCAAAGGCAATACAATGACACAAAGATCATAAATGACCAATAAATGATGCTGGAAGAACTGGACACTCACATACAAAAAAATAAACCTAGACAAAGACTTCACACTCTTCACAAAAATTAACTCAAAATGGATCACAGACCTAGATATAAAATGCAAAAGTGTAAAACTTCTAGAAGATAATGTAGGAAAAAACCTGGATGGCACTAGATATGGTATAACAATTTAGACTGACACCAAAGGTACATGAAACAAATAATTGATAATCTGAACTTAATTAAAATTAAGTATTTCTGCACTGCAAAAGACAATGGCAAGAGAATAAAAAAGACAAACTACACACTGAGAATGAATATTTGCAAAGGACATTCTGATAATGAACTGTTATTCAAAATACACAAAGAACTCTTGAAACTCAACAATAAGAAAATGAACAATGTGATTACAAAGTGGGCAAAAACCATTCATAGATAGCTCACTAAAGAAGATGTATGCATGGCAAGCAAACACATGAAAAGATATTCAACTTCGCATGTCATTAGGAAAGGGCAAATTAAAACAACAATGAGATACTGCTACACACTTATTATACTGACCAAAGTCCAAAACAGGGGCACACCAGTCAATGCTGGCAATGATGTGGATGGAGCAAGAGGAACTCTTACTCATGGCTGGTAGGAATGCAACTGACAAAGCTACTTGGGAAGCCAGTTTGGCAATGCATACAAAATTAAACAAGCTGTTCCCATATGATTCACCTACTATGCTTTTTGGTATTTTACCCAAAAACTGAAAAGTATATCCACAAAGAAAATTACAGAAAAATGTTCACAAAAAGTCTTGTAATTGCTAAAGTACTTGGAAGTAACCAAGATACACTACAGTAGGTGAAAACATATAGCACATCTAGAAAACAGAATATTATTCAGCACTAAAAATAAATAAGTTATCAAGCCATAAAAAGACATAGAGGAAACTTAAATGGATACTACTAAGTTAAAGAAGCTAATCTATGCACATACTATATGATTTCAAATACATGGTGTTTTCGAAAAGGGAAAACTAAGGTGCCTAAAAAGGTCAGTGATTTCCAGGGGCAGGGTAAGGATGGGCTAAAAGGAAAATATGGCATTTTTCCAGGGGGAGAGTGAAGCTATTTTGTATGACACTACAATGAGAGATACATTTATTATGCATTTGTCCAAATCCATACAATGTACAACACCAAGAGTGGACCTTATTGTAAGCCACAGACTTAGAATAATGGCATGCCACTATAGGTTCATCAACTGCAATGAGTGCACCAATTTGGTCCTGGATATTCACAGTAGTGAAGGTTGTACATGTGTGAGGACAAGGGATAATTATGCTCAGTTTTGCTATAAGAAATAAATTGTATCAATTTTTTTAAATGATGTATACAACTGACTCTCAAATGATTTAGAAAATGTATAGTATATAAAAAGTGACAAAATAAGCAAAATGCAAATCTTAGTGAAGAATATATGAAAATATGTATTTTTTTCCTATAACTTGTTTACAACTTCGAAATTTTTTCAAAATTAAAATTAAAGAAAAAATACTCTGGTAGCTTCCTATCTCACTCAGAGTAAATGACAAGGTCCTGACAATTGTAGGACTGCTGTACTCCAGACACACAGGACTTGTTGGTATTCCTTATTAGGTTTGTTCCCTCTCAGGAATTTGCCATTCTTGTTTTCTTGGTGCACTCTTCACAAAACGACCACATGACTCATTCTCTAACATCCTTCAGGTCTTCCTAGTAAACTAGTAGACACAGGATGGTATGGTTTCCAATATCTGAAGCCAGTAGAGAATATTGGAAAGAGCCACTCAGAGAATGAAAGTGAAGACTAACAAAAAGAAAATGATAGCTTAATTTAGCTTTTAGGACTAAGAAATTATATGACAAGCAATCTCACCTTTTTTATGCTTTCATTATCATGAAAACAAATAAAACCAGACACAGCAGTTTACCTGTTTCGAGCAGGAGATTTCCCAGCATCCTCTTGAACAGATACAAGTCTTGTTGAAAGAGCAGTATTTGAAGAGTCTGGATGAATCAAACTATAAAGAAAATAGGGAAATACTGAGATCATTGGAGGCAGCAAAAGACAAACCTAATTTCAATGAGGTGTTTTAAAAGCAAATTAAATCTTTTCCCTGCAAAGTGACATTATGGATCATTTTTGTTCTTCCTTTAATTGAGGTAGAAACTACATGGTTTTTATATTAAGTATATCAAATTCCCAAAACAAATGATAAAGCTTTTAAGTATATGAAATACCAAATAATAAACCTGGTTGGATGGTAAGTAACTTATAGAATTCCTTCCTATATCACACATACAAGATAGAAGGGATTTGCAGAAGAAATTCCAGCCCACTGGAATAGTACTATGCAGTCAGACAAACCTAGGTCCAAGTACAGACTCAACCCCTTACTAGCTGTGTAACCTCAGTATTATTACTTAATCTTTCTGAACTCCAGCATCCACATCTGTCAAATGGGGAAAATAGTACCTACCAAAGAGATATGAGGACTAAAAGAGAATGAACAGTAAATAAACAGCTCTCTTGCATCTCTCATGACACCTCTCATACCTGGCTTGTTTTACTAAATGTCTTGCCAATTCTTAGCTCATGCAACTGGACTACACAAAAGTAAAAGGCATAACTAGCTAAAGTAAGCAAAATCTGAAGAATTTATACGTTGCATTGTTTTATGAAACATATGATCAATTTTTTTAATTTATAAAGGTATAAAGAATCATGATGCTACAAATATTAATACTAATGAAGTAATTAAAGAAAAAAGAACACTAGCACTGATTTTGAAGTATCTGTGTTCCTGTACCCAATCCCATTCTTTCCCTACTCTTAGTGAAACCACTACTGTAAATTGTATGTTTTTCATTATCTTACTGTATCATAAGTTTTGTAGCATTTATATCCCTGAACATTTGCATTCACTTTTTGTTTCTGTATACTACATAAATGGAATCTTAGTGGCTAGGTGCTTTATGTGACTTTCTTTTCTTCAATATTATGTCCCTGAGATTTATACATGCTGAATGTACTTGTAATTAATTCATTTTTTATTCCTGTTTAAATACATAATATACAAATTCCTCACTCCTTTAGGAGGTAACTGAGAAAATAACTCATCAGAAAAATGTTAAAACTCTAAGCTGTTTGACATGCCAGATTTGGTATTATGCTTAAGAAAATTATTTAGCTAAGGAAAACAATCATAATCTAATGAACTAGGATTCTAATTCAAACAATTCTAGGTAACTTCCATGAAAGAGTTAGCAGCATCCTTCACTACCAACCAGTACAGCATATTTAGACATATAATAAGAAAGACAAAATGTTCCTTCAGAAAGAAAAAAATCCAATTGCATTTAGAAATATGAACCCAATTCTTATGAGTACACTCCTCCTCAATGAAAGCTACATTAGGAATTATTAATCTCACTGACTTCTGTTGCCTATTGAACAAATATTATCAAGACCACACACATGCCATGTACCTGTTCTTGGTGCCCAAGACAGAGCAGTAAACAAGAAAGGTATAAACTTTCTCCTTTCATGGAGCTTACATTCTAATTAGTTAACATCATCACTATCCATAATCATTTGTTATCCTTCTGGAGGTGAGCAGAGAAGAAAGGAGAAAATAGTGAATTTGCAGAAAACAATCCAAACAAAATAAATGTTAACCAAACCACGGGTTTATACTAGAGTATAAGTGTTTCTCAAATTTAAATAAATTTAAATAAAGATATATTGAAGTGTCAGTACCTTTGCCAAGCTAAATCATCCTCTAAGAATATGTTGCGGCTGGCTTTTCTACTCCCAACAGGTGTTCGGGGCTCATTAGGATCAAGTACAGACACAGAGCAAGCCGAATCTGAAAGGGCATTCAAGTCTTCCCCAATGGAATTACTGTCTGTGGAATGAGCATAACTTAAGGCTATTTTTCTACAGTACGTGCAAGCTCGGAGGTCCCCTAGGAGGAAAAATAAATTAAGTAAAAAGGTAGCAGTAATATATTACCTAAAATATTTTAAATCCTTGAGTTAATAGGTAATCTAGTGACAGGGAAATGTCTTCAAGGTCGATTTTTTTTTCCCTTGGGTAGGACTGGGAGAAAATGTCTTCAAGTAAAGACTACCAAAAAAGTCCTAAAAAAGAAGCAAAATACTTTGGTTGGCTGTTATTTATTTTAAGATCTGTAATTATGATAAATTCATCAAGTTCCAAATTACCTCAAATGTTTGTAACAAGATAAGAAAATCTGACCTAGTAATATGAGAAAACTCTGCTTATAAATGTATTTTTTTCAAAATTGTAAAATTTTGAAAAAGGGACCTATCAGGAACAAGAATTTCAATGAGAAAAAATTTTAACAAAGTGGATAAACCAACACAATTTTTCCTAAGCAACAAGAGGAAAATATTATTAAGATCTCCATTATGGCCTCCAGAAAAAAAGTTTCTAAAAGTGGCCTTTAGAAGAGGGCACAATTTTTAAAACAAACTAATATAAATGGTTTTGTGTGTACGTGTACGTGTGTGTGTGTGGTACTGGGGTTTGAACTTAGGGCCTCACACTCACTAGGCAAGTGCCCTACAACTTGAGTCACTCTGCCAACCCTTTTTTTGTGTTGGTTATCTTTGACATAGGGTCTCGTGAACTATTTGCCTAAGCTGGCTTTGAGCCACGATCCTTCTGATCTCTGCCTCCTGAGTAGCTAGGATTACAAGTATGAGCCACCAGCTCCCAGCTATAAAATGGTCTTAAACACAATATGACAAATAGGAATAAAAACTCAAGAAATTTTCATAGTGAAAATAAGAATAAAAATGAAACGTTCAAGCTAAAGCAGTAGAGGGGTTTGAACTCAGTACCTTGCACTTGTTAAGCAGGTACTCTACACATCCCAGCCTCATTCTATATTTTTTGGCCATTATTTTAGAGTGTACTTCTTCTATTTTAAAAATTTTTTTTAAAAAGTTTACTGTAAAATAGTGTGTTATGTAATGCTGGCAGGAGCCTTATACATCTTATTTTTACTGCATCTCTTGATTTATCAAGAGGACATGTTGATATTTGGAAAACTGAGATGGAAGAGCACCTGAACCCATGAGTTCAAGACAAGCCTAGGCAACAGAATGAGACTCCACCTCAAAAAAAAAGGAATGAAGGCACCAAAGCATGGCTCAAGCAGTAAAGTGCCTACCTAACAATCACAAAGTCCTGAGTTCAAACCCTGGAACTGCAAAAAAGAAAAGGAAAAAAAATAAAGATAAAAGAAGCCATGTTAAATGATTAACAGATACCATCTAGGTTTATGTAAGTATACTCTATCATGTTTGCACAAGGACAAAATCCAGGGTGCAGTTATCAGAACTTAGCCCATCATTAAGAGATGCAGGGGGTGTATTTAATTTTACTAATAACATGTTATTTAACAATTCTACTTCAATTATTTTTTAATCATTAATATTACAAATCTGAAGTGAGGGGAGAGGACATGACTTAAATGACAGAGTGCCTGTCTAGAGCAAAAAAAAAAACTGACAAGACATAAAACAAAAGATTTCACTGTTTTTCTACCAACTACAATAAATTGCCTTTTGTTGTTTTATTTTAATGTATTATATAGTAATCCCCAAAGATAAGGCAGGCATGACTACTGTAGACAACAGAGTCAAAGCAGTAATCAGAACAGTCTAACTCAAAGAAACGTCTGACATTAACTAGTTCATCACAGTGAAGTGATATAGATGGGCAGCCAACTAATTTCTTACTTGATTTGTACAAAATGAAGAACTCCAGATCAAGCTAAAAGAGTCTCAAACTTGAATCATAACAAGTCATGACCCCTCAACTGATTGCCAAACTTGAGCCTTATACAGACTCAGAATTCCTAAATGAAGAGAAGACTGGGTCTTCTTGAGGAAGAATTCCACTTTGCTCCCAGAAATTTATTTTAATCTATCTACCAGCCTTTGCCAAAGAGATCTATGATCTTTTACTACGGTGACTATATACTGAGGCAAAGGAAACAGTCAGACTTCTCTGGGATTAGTCTCTAATTCTAAACTGGCACTAATTCCAAGAGATCCAAACATGTGACTCACCAGTCACAGTAGAGACTTGAAGTAAGATAACCAATGGAGTTCTAGCTCAGGTGTACCTTGCAGTAGGTTTAGTGGGTTCCTAAACCCATTCTGTGGTTTTATCACTACTTTGGAATATATAACTGAAATAGACATACCTAACAATAGGCAAAAACTCAACATTGGTTCCCTAACCTGTCCTATGGTACTTCTGCAGTCCACAACTATAAGATAATAAATTTTCATTGTTTTAAGCCACTCATTTGTTGTATTTCATTGTGGTAGCCCTACGAAACTAATATACTACCATATTAACCAGACAGGTTCTATCCTAAGAGTGACAGTGGTTTTAAAAGTATATCAAGCACAAGAATACCCTGATATGAACAAATCAAAGAATTACTGACTAAAGTATGAAAAATGAAGTCAAGATACAGAAAAAGTGAAGGTAAAATGTCTTTTAAGAATTATAATCATAATCTACGTGAAATATGATGGGATTCTGTAGCAGTTTAGGCAAAAAAAAAAACTAAGTAGAAACAAAAGGAAGATCTGCATAATTAACAAAAGTAATATGAGAAAGATGTTAACAGTGTTCTCTTGGGCTAGGGATATAGCTCAGTGGTAGATTGCCTGCCTAGTATTTGATCTCCGGAACTGCAAAAATAAACAAAAATTAAAAACCTGCCAGGAGTGGTGATGCATGCCTGTAATCCCAGCACTCTGGAGACTGAGGCAGGAGGATCATGAGTTTGAGGACAGCCTGAACTACATGGTGAGTTCTAGGTCGTTCTGGGCTGTATAGCAAGACCCTGCCTCAAAAAAGAAAAAGCAGTATTCTCAAATCCACACATCAACACTTACTTTTTTTGTTTCAACAAATAACTTGAATTATCTGTACTACTAAATGTTTTCTGTATTACTAAAATGTTTCATATAGAAGAAATGAGCAAAATACAATTTGCCAAAGCAGTGTCAAATAAGAAAGTTCTTACTCTGTAAGATAGAAACTCTCATAGCAATATAATTTAAAATCTAACCATCTATCTAATAGCTTTTAATGAGCCTTCTTTTTGATAGTACCTATGATATTCTCACTGCACTCTGGATACTTATGTATACCCACATCTACTTTAGTATTCACCTATGAAGTTTTTCAAAACAAAGCTGGTGTCTCCCACTATTGTGTTCCCATTTTCTACACAGAAAACCCAAAATAAAAACTGGCATAATTTTGTTCCTGTATTATAACAATTATATAGTTAAGATCTTTAAAAATTATGCAAAAGTCAAGAAAATGTATTTACCTGTATAGCCCATAAATTTTCCAGGGATTTCTTGATTACAGCAACGACTGCAGAAAATCTGTCCACATAGCCGGCAATGGTGTCTACGCCTAAAGGTTGTAAATTTTTCACTACAATCATAGCACTCTTTACATTGGCTGTCTGGCATCCAGTACTGCTTCAGGTCACTATCCTAAAACAACAAAAACATGTGAAGGCTTTTTCAAAATAGTGATTAAGGGCTGGTGGAATGGCTCAAGTGGCACTGTGCCTGCCTAGCATGCATAAGGTCCTAGGTTCAAACCCCAGTTCCACCAAAAAAAAAAAAAAAAAAAAAAACAATAGTGATTAAGCTACAATGGCAAATGAAATCTTAAAAGGTTTCTTTGGCAGAAAGTAACAAGTTAATTCCAAAATTCAGGTGATATGCAAAAGGTCAAAATGATCAAGACAATCTGGAAGAAGAAAAAATTGAAGGACTTAAATTTAGCAGCCATTGAGACTTATTCTAAACTTACAAAAGGTTTAGACAGAGTATTAGATGCAAGGATAGAAAAAAAAATGGAGCTACAGAGCAGAAATGAGTACCCTGACAAAAGCTCACACATATGTGGACTTATGATGAGATTAATTTTGCAATCAGCAGAGGATGATCTTTTCAAAAACAATGGCACTTGGTCCAACTGGGCATTCATAAGGATAAAAGGAAACCTGATCTCTACTTATTCACACACATAATAAAGCTTCTTGAAGAAACCACAGGAGAATTTCTACTGACTCTAAAAAATAAACACTCAAACAGAACATGAAAAGCACTAACCAAGACTTGGGGATGTGGCTCAAGTGGCAGAGCAACTGCCTAGCAAATAGAAGGCCCTGTGTTCAAACCCCAGTACTGGAAAAAAAAAAAAAGCACTAACCATAAAAGGGGAAGAGTGGTAAATTAGAACACTTATGTGTCTAAGGACTTAACTGTAAAAGTATGGTGTTCATAATTAGAGGAAGTAATGCATAGATTTTCTTTCAAGTGGCATTATGGCATTTTCAGTGGGTATGGCATAATCCCCATAAGGGCTTAATAAGGAATTTCCCAAAGCTCTGGACAGTACCTGGCTTTTGCCCTCCATGATTTCCTTGAGGCGTTTTAATACTGTGCTGAGGCTTCGAAGCTGAACAGCTGTGCGAGGATCATGACCTCCAAAGGTAGGTTCTGCTTTCCTTCTTGTGTCTGAGTCAAATTTTTAAAAAGCCATCTCATTAACAGTTCTTAGTATCTATACAAACATTGCACATATGCGATGTAGTGTCCCCTTTTGTTAGCATATACTTACATTCTCTAAGCCAGTGATATGGATTGAGGGTTAAAACTGGACTTTATAAAGGTAAGAAGTGGTTGAAAGCATTTACTACCAAGTAAAACACCATTTCACAAGCAAGCAAGGGCCATGTAAGACAAGAACCTTCTGAAATAAGTGATGGTTTTGAGGCCTAGGATAAGAGCATCATATACATGGGCAAAATTCATTAATGATTTCTTGTACCCTTTGGTCCCAACCAAATAAATAATATACACCTGCCAGACATTTAGCAGAAGAAAAACCAATTCCAGAGTGTTAACCTAGTTTGGTCTCAAAACTGAAAACAAGTAAGTCATGGGATCAAACAGTTCAGTTCTAGAACACACCATCAGAAAGAACCTTAGTAGTAGCCCAGCTCCCAAAGACTGTGGTAAACTTCAGAACATCCAGGGTGCTAAATTTTGCAATGGTAAAATATGACCAGTGTCCAAACAGATTAAAACTGCCAGTCCTACCCTTCCCAGTCACCTCCTCTACCCTGCAGCTCCAAACTGAAAGGAACCACTTACACTTGAAACAGCGATATGAAACCAAATCTATCAGTAAAAAAAAAGAAAAAACAAGCCAAATTACAGTTTTGTGACCAGAACAGAGAATATCAAAGTTGCTACCTATTATTTCCTTATTTTTGACCAAAATTGTAATTCAAATTTCTACTATTCCTCACTCTAGCAGTTTCAAAACCTAAGGGTTTTAAGCATTCTACTAGCTTCAACACATTAACCTAATAACCTTTGCAGTCCCCCTAACCTATGTAGTTCCCACTTATCTGCAGTTTCACTTTCCAAGATTTCAGTACCCAAAGTTAACCACAGTCTGAAAATATTGCCTTCACTCTTAAAGAGATTATGTTCACATAACTTTTATTATATTATATTGTTATAATTATCATATTTTGGCATTAGCTGTGGATAATCTCTTACTGTACCTACTTTATAAATTCAGCTTTATTCCCGGTATGTACATATGGCAAAAAAAAAAAAAAAATAGTATATAGGGATTGGTACAATCTATGGTTTCAGGCATCTACTGGGCAGTCTTAGAAGGTATCCCCCTGAAGGTGAGCGGTGGAGGGGGTGAATTCAAGTATGACATAGCTGATACATTGTAAGAACTTTTGTAAATGCCACAGTATAATCTCACCCAGTACAACAATAAAGAAAATACCAAAAAACAAAAGAAGGTATCCCCTGCAGATAAGGGAAACTACTGTAAAATGGAAAACATTCCACTTTGATTCTGCCTCAAAATCACTGTTTCCCAGATTTGTGTTAGATGTTTTTTGTTCTAGTTCAGTGGTAAAGAAAGGATCACAAAGAAATGAGAAGTTGGTATCTAAATGAAAATTTATCAAAAATTTCCTAAGACAATTTAATTCTTAAAATAACTATGCCTGTAAACTATACCTATTTTAGAAGACTTTGAAAACTTTTTTCTTTCTATAGTCACATCTAAATTTCAGTGTATGCCTCAAATGTGTTGTTACAATGTATAAATATTAGAATGATCGAATAATTTGATCAAATATTAGAATAATCAAATAATAAGGCAACACTCTGTGATTTACAAATTGAAAAAGGAGACAGATAAAACAATGAGAGTGATAATAGCAGTAGTCCTGTGCATAGTCAGCAATTAATTATGAAACCCTTGCATTTAGTTATTTAGGAATATAAGCATCATCCACTGGAAAAGAATGAGTGGGATCCTTCCTGGAACCATGAGAATCGCTGACCTTGAACGAAGATGAAGAGACCCTGAGAAAAATCTGGTCTAGCTCCTTGCCCTTAGGCAAATAATCTTAGCTGTTTCTCTTTCAAAATGAAGACTAGAAAATTAAATAAGTTTCCTAAAGTCAGAGAGCTGGTAAATTGTAGAATCACAGCATTTTAGGTGGGTGGAGGAGGAACTTGTTTGATCAAACAGTTCCAGGCTTCTGAAGTTCAAATGCCTCCACGGTAAAATCCAAAAATCAAGTGGACTTGACAGAGACAATAAGGAAAAGGGGGACCTGCAGCAAAGGAGACATTCCAAGCTCTGCCTCGAAATATTCAAATTCAAGTTTATCATAACAGCAAAGGCAAAGTTTGGCAGGTTGCCACTCTGCAACCCCTGAAAGATTAGATTCTAGTCCAACTCCTCAATTTAGAAGTGAAGAAATTCCATGCTAATTCAAAGACTCCTGCTCTCTTTGCTTCCCCCCACCCCCTTCCTCTCTGGAGAGAGGAAAGTTTCACATTACTTGAAAAACTAAATTCAGAGTTTAGCAAAAAGAAGGTAGTAGAAGAAATTTTTTCAAACAACGTCTTAATTCAGCATACGATTTAGTCAGAAGAACTCCCTCCACAAAAATAAAGTGTTGACATGGGTCAGGTTTAAGAGCTAAATAGAGTGTATTGCACCTAAAGGTTTATTAAGTGGAGATGACTTGAAATACAAAACAAAGCTCCCGCTTCCTGTGCTCTCCCACCCCTAACTTTCTGATTCTTCCTTCCAAATGGCTGATATAACTCAGGCTGAGGCTCACTTCCCTAGAAAAGATGTAGTGGAGCCAGCTCTGTCCCAGACCTTCAGCAGAAACTCCTCTTCTGCTTGGTTTTTCCTCTTCTTCTAAAAGACCAAGTCTCAATAAGCAATAAAGCATCCTTCTGCCAACCACCATTACTTACATCTATTGTTTACTCAAGGATATCATGAGGAAGATTGGCCAGACCAGACAGGATCTACATCATTTCCCCTATTATGCCACTTCTACTGCCATTCTTCTATCACCTTGAGTTGAGAAAATCACTGAGTTTAACTATTTAACAGAAATAAAACAAAAACCACTTCACTTTCTCTAGCCTCTCAACTTGGACACAACTTCCCAGCCCACACGCATCAGAACATGAAAATGATGAGATGACTATTAGTAAACCAAGATGGAGAACAAGCAGGCAAGAGGAGCTCAGCTTATCCAGCCACACTGACAGTTTACACTCCAACAAGTACAGAGACAAAGAGCAAATGGCAGCTTGTTAATGGAGTTGACAGAGTTCTGCAGCCAGAAGCATGCATATCACATGTCACTAGCATCCAGGAACAGATGCAGAATTCATTCACAAAGTTGAAAACTAACCTGTGTTCTCCTGGGGATGTTGCAAACTGTTCTCTGCTGAAACCCAAGCAAGTAATTAATCAGAACAAAATCAGGTTATCTGTGCCTTGTCTAAATCAAATTTTAATGATATTGTTTAAGAATTTTTTTTAAGTGTCAATAAATTCTTTCACTACCTAGGTAACGGTTTTATTTATTCTGAAGTATACCTAACAACTCCAAATGGCAGGAAAATTAAGTCAATAAATAACCTGAGAAAACACAATGACTGTGGAAAAATCTAAAGGAAATAAGAACACTGTGTTTACCTAATACTGAAGAGCGCCGCTGGAGTTCCTCATTAAGCTGTTTTTTATAAGGTACAGGTGACCTCACAGATTGTGTCCTCGAAGGGAGCTGAGGGCTGGACCAGCTTCCACTTGGAGATTGCTGCTCTCCTTGGCCCCCTTCTCCTCTCTCTACGTAAAGGAAAGCTTGGCATTATTTGAAAAACTCAGACTAAGAGTTCAGAAGAGACAAGGTGATGGATACAATTTTTCAGACAACATACATTATGTAATGTATAATGTATTACATACATGTATAATGTATGTAACACATACATTATGCATGTATGTGTTACATGCATAATTAAAATAAGGGGGTTTTAAAAAAAAAAGAAGAAATTGAAATAATAGGGCAGAATTACATGCCAATGGCAATAATCACCCCTTTTACATGTGTGATCTGTGTATGCTACTTTTCATTTGAAATTTCTTGAACATATTAAAGGAAATAGAACACAAGTGTCACACAAATGCCTGAATTTTTTAAAATCTGTTTATGGGAGATATCCCTTGCATTATTAAAATAGTGGCCAGCATAGTAAGGACTCAATAAGCATTTCCTCAATTCTACTTAAGGAGAGCTCATTTTAATAGTATAAAGCATACTATTTGATATCATGTACACATTAATTTAATACAGGTTATTTTATGACAGCTATATGTAATGTGATATCTTGGGTGGATCCTGGAGCAGAAAAAGGACAGAAGGTAAAAACTAAAATAATCTGAGTAAAATACATATGGTAAAAAAATATATATCAATAATGGTTCATTAATTGTAACAAATGTATAGCACTAATGTAAGAAGCACATGGGAACTCTCTGTATTATCTTCCCAATTTTTCTGAAAATCTAAAACTACTCTAAAAAGTTGCTTTTAGAAATCCCTCTTGAAAATGTACTAACAGTTTTTACAGCACTTTAAGCATGACCATTAATAAAATTTAGTTGGCACTATTAAAATTTCTACTGAGTTAATTAAACTATTAACCCCCTAAGTTCCTTACATCAAAGATAACTTTCTACCAGTGTCAAGTAATAAAGACACATTAGAGGCAAAAGATATGACCATATTTGTTTTAATGCTTCTTCCAAATAAAAAACATATTACTTAAAAAGAGCTTATCTTAATAGTATCTTTTCACTTGGTATGAGGTACATCTTAATCTAATGAGTTTAAGTCACAACAGACTTGCTGACAGCTTCTAATATTTGAAAAGTATAAACCCTTCCTACCAGGCACAGTTCCTTTTAGTTTCATTGCTTTATGTAAAATCTTTTGCCTGTCAACCGTCCAAAAAACAAAGTCCATTCTGTGTACTTAAGAAAGTTGAGGCACATTAATAAAAAATGAAAAAAAATGCTACTTTCTTTTTTAAAAAGGACCTCCTTTTAACATTTAGTTTTCAATTCAGACAAATATTAACAGGATTACAGTGAAAATTTCTAGCTTTTCTTCTTCCACAGAATGACCTAGTGCCCTATAATTAAAGCTATCACCTTGTTAATATTTCACTTTCTTGCAAAGACACAGCATGAAAACTGAATAAAAGAACTGTAGAAAATTAAACTGCAAGTTTTCTGATCTCTAAGAATAAATCTTACCTTTGTTAAATCGAAAAAGATTTACGAAAGAACTATATGCTGATTTAAAAGGTGGTTCATCCTGATCAGGAGTCAGAGGTTTGAAGTGTGTGAGATGAGAAGGACTAGTGGGAGATCTAGGCAAATCATTAGCAGAGTCCAATGTTGGGGAGGTCTTATCATCTGTGGCCATTTCATGAGTCTAAAAAACAAAAGAAACAAAAATGTAAGTTCCTCAGAAGCCAAAGAACAAGCAAATATCTGGAAAATCCTACAGTGTGACAGTTCTTATCTAAGAAAACCAGAGTAAATAAATCAAGTTTACCATGTTCAAATTAATGCTTAAAAACACTGCTATCTAGGTTAAAAGGTAGTTTCAACACCTAAAACTAAGCCAACCTACTTTTAAACATTATTCAAATTACTAAAAAGTTAAAATGAATTAAAATTTTGCAGGTAATGCATAAATGTGAGCAGAAAAAAATATGTTCATATCATTTATCTGTTTAAGATTTTTTTTGGAAAAAAATTATATTCAATAACTTTTTTAAGTTCTGGGGGAAAATGGTCTTTCTCATACAAACACACAAATTCCTCCAAATCATCTTACTTATTTAAATTTTTTTCATTTTAAAAAATAAATTTTTTAGTACTTATTAAAGATAAATATTATACATCTAAGGAAAGGAAATGAAACAGTCACTCTTTACCGACATTCTATATAACCTGGACAATTAGTTCAAGATACTCCTGTGACAAGTATTACAATCAACAAATTGTCTTCCACCACTTTCCTCCTAAACAAATAAACCTATTTTTATTCCCCCTTTAAATTTGTATAAGCATTAAGATAATGATCTTAAAATGTTTTTTCCTAAATAGCCAAAAATATAATTTAGCCAAAGCAGTAAATCTAACCACATCATCAGACAGAACTTATAGAAAAGTGCTAATGTCTATTTTTTACCATTTAGATTCATATTTCAAAGAGAACCATATGCAACTCTAGCTATTAAGATGCTATTGTTTGATCTAATCTATACGTTACAAAGAGGATATTACGCTTTTGTAAAATGCTTTTCTTCAAAATCATATCTACCAGCTCATTTTAGTTTCCCAATAATCCTGAAAGGTGCATAAATTAGAATTTACTAGATTTTATTTTTGGAGCAACTGAGGTATATTGAACCTAAAATAACTTTCTTGGGAAGGGGTAGGGGTCACAGAAACAGTAGCAGAACTGTGACTAGACCCCAAGTCTTTCCACAAAATTCTTTTTTAGATCAAAATTATTTTGTTGCTGTTCACAGACTTCCAATTCTAGCCTATCTGCATTTTCTCAATACTCAAGATCAGATTAATAATTTGATTGATAAGTTAAAGCAGAAATAAAAACAATTACTTGAATAGGATTTTAGGATTTTAGCAACAAATGTTTATTGGAAGGATGTGAAGAGAAAGAGAAAAAGAGGAAGAGGAAGGAAAGGGGGTGAGAAGAAAGAAAGGAGGAAAGAAACAGAAGAAAAGTCTAATATCATCTTCGACAATCTTCTAAAGGTCGTGACAATTCATATTCCAGCATAAAGGGCTGGGAAGTAAGATGGAACTAATCAAGCTCAAAATTTGTTTGGTTTGGTTTGGTTTTGAAGGAGAACTGGAGAGAAAAGATAAGGTCACAGCAATAACTCTCAGGTCTGGGAACACAGCCTATATGCTACTACCACAAAAGTAACATCAGAAGCAGAGTTAGAAATCTGCCCAAAGAATCTTAGAATGACTTTTTTTTTTTCCTGGAAGTACCGGGATTTGAACTCAGGGCCTCACACTTATTAGGCACTACCATCTGAGCAACACACTCAGCCCTTAGAATTACTTCTAAAGGGAATCTAGGCACAAAACTTCATTGGGCTTTGAAGATACAAAGATAAAAATTACCATGAAAATAATCCCCAGTACTGCCCAAAAAATTATCATGAAAACACAGCAACTAATACACTAAAAAAAACAAAAAAACAAAAAACTACATCACAATTCACATTTTTGGCAGCTTAACAGCTGTTTATAATATAAACCAGGACTCTTTTCTGACAAGTAATTAGAAGTATTAACCTACTTAGCCAAAGACTTCTAGCATATCACCATTTCAAGGCTGAGGGGTATCTTAGTAAAACCAATCAGAAGGGTAAGCAGGAATAGCACGCAGGAAAAAAAAATGTAGAAAGTAAGTTTTAGGTGAACATCTAAGTAGCAACCCAGTCATTTCTAGAACAGTTTTTTTTTTTAATACTCCAAGATTGCCTAAATAATGCAGGACAGCTGAATACTAGTAACATTGGCTTACATTAAGATTGATTTTTTTTGTTATATTTTTGACCAATGCACAACGAAAATACTAAAGAAAAACCACAACATAATCCATATTCCCTTTCCCAGAAAGAAAAGGGGAGGCCACTTCTGCTTCTCAGAAGGGACTTAAACCTGAACAATCTTTGTCACAAACCCAATCCCAAGAGAAAGAAACTAAAAAAGGTTTTTGTTTTTTTTTTTTTGTAAGAATAACGACAGACTGAGACTTTTGAAACGGCAGAAAGAGATCCAAATAAATCAGAAATAAGAGAGCAATTTATAGGGTGACTGCCGACACCGTCAATATCCTAATTTTGCAACACAGGATGCACTGGGGAAAAAAATACTTGGATAACTTAACATACTACACATATCAGATGCACAGGAATAACTTGCTTTACACAGCATCTTAGCATTTCTCATATTTCTTGAATTTCTGAATAAATAGCCTATAAATGGGGCAAAAAAAAAAAAACCTCCAAATTCCTAAAAGCATGCACCACATTCCATTCTCATTTTTGCAGGGCACCTTGCAAGCAAAAGGGAAATCAAGTCTCCTCTTTGAAAGACTGAAAATACCGAAAAGGAATCGCACCCTCAAATGACAGGGCACAGCATTTGGGGAGATGTATGCGTATTTGAGACCCCAAGGTTGGAATGGCTTCTGCAGCTCAGAACTTTCTTTTCCAGCCTGGGGACGGATGCGCCTGTGACACCCAGCTCAAAAGCACTCGGAGGGAAGCGCGGCACAAGCCACCTCCCAAGTGGCACAGGGGACTCCACGGGGGCAGGGGAACTTCAAATTGACAAGGAAACCTGTCCAAGTGCCGCTCCCCAACGTCCCCTCTCTCCAAAAAGGAGAGCAGCTAGACCTAGACACCCGGTCTCCGCCCTTCTTGCCCGGTCGCGGCCGCAGCGGCCTCCGGACCCCGGCGGCGGAGCCCCAGCTGTCGCCTCACCTCAGCGTCCCCTCCCGCCCACGCCGGCCTTCCTCCCATTCACCCACCGCCCGGGCGGCCCGCACTCCAGGCCTGCTCCGTACCTGCACTGCCCGCCCTGCCCCGCCAGCCTCCCTTCACCTCAGCCCCTGCGTCGCCGGGCCCAGGTGCAAGGAGCCCTTCCCAAAACGCGGCCCTGGAGACTCCGGCCGCGGACGGTTGCGCCAGGAAGCGGAGCTGCTTACATGGTTGATGCGGACAGCCGCTTCCCCCCAAGGCCCCGCCCACCTGGGACACGCCCACCGTAACTCCTCCCCGCCAATCCACAACCTTTCCCCGGCGCTGGCTCCGCCCTCTGCTCCCCACCCTCGCGACGCTGGAATCAGATGCTCAGGCAGAAGGAGTCCAGCCCAGAGAGTGTCGTCCTCGACAGCTTGGCCCAGTGTTGGCCACCTCAGCCTTCCTAGAGGAAGCTAGGACAACTGTGCGCGTGAGCATCACGCGTGCGGGTCACCGGATGGGTGCTGGGTGCCCTGGGCACCCGACGCGTGCCTGCTGAACCGCGGTTACCGCACGTGTTCGACTACGTGGGCACTCACAATATGTTACCGCGCTCGGCATCCATGTGTGCTTGAGCAAGCAGCTCGGCTCACAGCAGCCTTGCTAGACTCTGCCGAAGAAAACTAGCCATGGGACCCTAGGTAAATTGCTAATTTCTTTAGGTCTCGGGCCTCTGGTGTGTAAAACAGGGTTGATAATAGCAGTATTCGTAGTACTAGTATTGCAAGCCAATGCCTGTAATCGTAGCTGCTTGGAAAGTGAAGATCTGGAGGATCCCCGTTCCCAGACCAGCCCAGGAAAAAGGTCAGGAGACCCCCAACTCAACCAACGGTTGGGCGCAGCATTGGACTCTTGTCCACAGTACTCAGGGAAGCACAAAAAGGAAAAGCACCTCCAGACTCGTCTGAGCTTTGCTTTATAGCAAGACCCTACCTCAAAATTAACCAGCACATAAAGAGCTTTTGATGTGACTCAAATGACAGAGCACCTGTCTAACTATTGGGAGGCCCTGAGTTCAAACCCATATCGCAATAATAATAATAGCAGTACCACGTGTTATGTTCAGGGCATTCTTGGGGCGGGCGGGAGGCTAGCACTGAAACCAGACCCCCTGATTTATGACTGCTTGCCCAACTCCGCTGCTTGTTTCTCTTGATTGTTTCTCGGCTTGCAAAACAACTCAGGAACTTCTAGTTACTCAACTAGCCAGGCATATTGACCTGTTCCATCTGGTGGTCACAGATAATCAGAGACCAGACTCTCTCTCCCTCCCCCATGGCTTGGACCCTCCTATAAAGCACACACTCATTTCAGCCAAGCTGCTGCCCCCTGATCTGGGGGTGGTGGGGGGGAGGCAGCCCTGTGCTCTGGTTCCTAATAAGTCTTTCCTTTGCACAGGTGGTGTGGTCTTTATTCGGCAGTACCTTAAACCATGCATACTTTTTTTTGAGGGAAAATTAAGTAAAACTATGCAGGCAAAGAGCCATGATACAGTGCGTGACCCAAAGTGAAATGGCTCTATAATCTTTTCGTTCAGGTTTTGTGTTGCAAATACTGATGCAAATACAGTTACCAAGCCCTAACTTGCTCAGCTGGCTGGCACGAATCCGGATCCGTTATTTCTGCCCTGCTAAGAGGGCTGTGTAGTTAGCCGTAGAAAGCATGCCAAAACCTGCTCACTCAAATCATGGGGCTGGGCAAGGGGAGGGCAGAAAGGAAAGACATCTAAAGGGAATGGTTCTTTTAATTCGATCTCGCGGATCCTTTGCCTCAAGAGTTTTGGCAAAGCCCACCCAGTTTTACTTAAGTTGGTGTTTTCAGCCACTGGAGAAGAGTATCACCAAAGCCTGCAGGTGGGACCACGGCAAATACAGCCACCATCCTCAGCTGGGCCCTTCAGCCTGTTCTAGTGTCAGTACTGGGATTTCCCTTCTTCACTTTTTATTAATGCTATGCCAACCACCCCAACTCTCCCCAACCCTCCTGCCACCCCTTACTATCATTCTCTGCAAACTCCCATCTACCCAAGTGAAAAGGCTCAGGTTATCCTGGGTGCAACCCAGGACCTAACCAGGCCACTCCAACATTTACCTAAATCCACACCTGCCCTGGTCGGCCTCCTTCCCTCTCTCCCTAGTCTGTGGGAGAAGTTCATTCCCAGTTAGATCTGCCTGGCCTGATCCACCCTCTCTGTCCCTGGAAGCTGGTACTGTCTTTAACCAATCCTTTTCCAATGTCTCCTCCTCAACCCACAAATATGCTCAAGCTTCTATCATATTTTTTTAAAGGAAAAAAAAGTCCTTTCTTAAATTAGCCCACCACATGTTAATATTTCATAAACCTTTAATCAAGTGTAAAATAGACGAAGCAATCATATGAACAGAACAGACAATCCAACTGAGAAGAGTGGATTACTCCATTGCAGTACAAAGAAATACCCATTCCTTATTGAACCAGCGATGTGTTAGGTACATACTACGTAAGGCAATTGTAAACATGACACAGTCCATATCCTGCAGAAACTTGCAGTCCAATATTTATATTAACTTACAGTTTCATTTCTGTGGAAAAGGTGTCTACTGTCTTATGGAGGATCCATTCAGGTTCTCACCGGATATTAAACATCCAAAGTTAATTCCAGATGAATTTTATCTCTAAAGAGATTCGTTGTCATCCACAACTTTCATCTGGACATTCATTTCTGATTCTTGCCAAGTTAAATAGTACTATGGTACTATACTTACCTTCTTCTGTATGTGTAATTGCTGAAAAATTATTACTGAAAATAAATAGCTTTTCCTTCTCTTTCTTTATGTTGGTTAGTATCAACATGGACTCGTATTTATCTTTCAGTGTGTTATAATTCATACTACCACTATTCATTTTATGAAATACCCAGTTTAGCTAGTGGGAGCCCCTCTGAGCAGCCTTCTGATTCTGTTTAACATTCTTTGTCACTTTACTATATCCTTTTTTATTCCCTCTCTCAGTCCCCACCCCCAAGCCCCTCATAACCGTCATTCTACTCTTTACTCCTATAAGTTCAACATTTTTAGATTCCACATATAAATGAACTCACACAGTATTTGTCTTTCTGTCCCTGGTTTATTTCACTTAACATGTCCTTCAAGTCCAAGTTCAACTATGTTATCACAAGTGACAAGATTTCCTCTTTTTTATCTTTGTGCAGTACTGGGGATTGAACCCATATCCTAATTCTTGCTAGGCAAATGCTCTACCATTTGAGCTTTGCCCCCAGCCCAAGAGTTCCTTCTTTTTTGAGGCTGAATGGTATTCCATTGTGCATATATACCTCTTTTTTCTTTATCCATTCCTTCATTGGGTTGATTTTATATCTTAGCTACTGTGAATCATGCTGCAATGAACATACAGGAGTGCAGATGTCTCTTGAACATACTGATTTTATTTTCTTTTGTATATGTGTCCGAAAGTGGAATTGCTGAATCATATGGTAGTTATATTTGTTAGTTTTTGAGGACCCTCCCTACTATCTTGCATAATGGCTGTGCCAATTTACATTCCTACCAATGATATGCAGGAAATTCCTTTTCTCCACATCCTCTCCAACACATATACTGTCTTTTGTCCTTTTCATAGTAGCCATTGAATTGGATGGAAGGTGATATCTACTGTGGTTTAATTTACATTTCTCTGATAGCTAGTGATGTTCATTTTTTTCATAAACCTGTGGGCCATTTGTCTAGTCACACTCTTTGCTCATTTTACAATTGGATTGTTTGTTTTCTTACTATTGAGTTGTTAGAATTATTATGTATTTTGGATAATAGGACCTTATCAGATGTATGGCTTGAAAATATTTTCTCCTATTCCATAGGTTGTCTCTTCATTCTTTTGATAGTTTGCCTAGCTTTGCAGAAGCTTTTTATTTTGATATAATCTCACTTGTCTATTTTGCTTTTTTACCTGAGCTTATGGGTCACACCCAAGAAGCCCTTGCCAAGGCCAATGCCAAGGAGCTTTCCCTCTGTGTTACCTTCTAGTAGTTGTACATTTTCACATCTTACCTTTAAGTATTCACTTCAGTTTGGGTTGATGTTTACATATAGTGTGAGATAAGAGTCTAACTTCACAGTATACATGTGAGTATCTACTTTTCTAAATACCATTTTTTAATTATCATATTATTGTTGCATTGGTGGTACGTTCTAACATTTATAAAAGTGCTTATCGTAGTTTTTTGGCAGTATTGGGGTTTGAACTCAGAGCTTTGCACTTGCTAGGCAGGCACCCTACCACTTTAGCTATGCCCCAGCCCCCTTTTTGCTTTAGTTTCTTTTAAGATAGGGTTTCATACTTTTGCCCATGGCAGTCCATGGACAACAATCCTCCTGACTCCACCTCCTGAGTAAATGGGGTTACAGGTATGAACCATCACATCCAGCTTGGTTTTTGAGATAAGGTCTTACTAACATTTTTGCCAGGGCTGGCCTTGAACCACAATCCTCCTATCTCTGCCTCTCAAGTAGCTGGGTTTACAAGTCTGAAACACAATGCTCAGTTTGAATACTATTTATTGAAGAGACTTTCCTTTCCTCATTATAAGTTCTTGGCAACTTTCTAAGTAATCAACTTGCTTTAAGTGAATGGATTTATCGTGGCTTTATTTCTGGCCTCTGTTCTGTTCCATGGGTCTATGTGTCTGTTTTTATGCCAGTATCATGCTACTCTGTTTAGTGTAGCTTTGTATTACAATTTCAAGTCAAGTAGTGTGACGCGTCCAGCTTTGTTTGTTTGGGTTTTTCTTTTTCTTTTTTTAATCTCAAGATTACTTTCACTATTGAGTATTTTTTGTGGTCCCATACAAATTTTAAGACAGCTTTTTTTCTGTTTCTGTAAAAAAAAAAAAAGTCATCAGAATTTTTTTTGGAGGGGTAGGATTTGAGTCGGGGTCTCACTATGTAGTCCAGGCTGGCCTAAAACTTTACTCATGTAACTCAGTCTGCCTCAAATTCAAGATCCTCCTGTTTCCACATCCTGAGTGCTGTGATTACAGATGAGTACCACTATACCTGGCTCTAGAATTTTTAGTGACTGCATGGAAAGTGTATGTTGCTTTGATAAATATGCATATTTACAATATTCTTCTAGTGCATGAATGCAATGTCTTTCCATTTATTTGTATCTCCTTCAATTTCTTTCATCAGTGTTTTATAGTTTTCAGTGTCACCTTTTTTTAGTTGAATTTACTTCTAAGTATTTTAATTGTTTTGTAGCTGTTGTAAATAAGATTATTTTTGTTGGAGGCATGGCTTAATCAGTAGAGCACCTGCCTAGCAAGTGTGAAGCCCTGAGTTCAAATGCCAGTACCACAAAAAAGATTTGTGGTTTTTTTTTTTTTGTTTTGTTTTTGAGCAAAACAACAGAGGTTTATTAAGTGGAAAGGAAAAGAGAAGAAAAGCCCCTGTGTGGGGCGGGGGGGGGGTGTCTCAAATAGAGTGAGCCCCAAAAAATTGGTTTTTGTGTGTTGATTTTATGCTCTACAATATTACTAAATTTGTTTAATACTTCTGTCGGGTTTTTTTGATAACTCTTTACAGTTCTCCATATAAAATCATATCATCTGAAAACAGAGACAATTTAATTCTTCCTTTCCCATTTGGGTGCCTTTGATGCCTTTCTCTTGCCCAATTGCACTTTCAGTACTATGCTTACAAGAAGTGGCAAGAATAGGCACCTTTGTCTGATCTCAGAGAAAAAGCCTCTGACCTTTAACCATTCAGTATGATGTTAGCTACTGGTTTGTTACATGTGGCCTTTGTTGTTGAGATACCCTACTTCTGCTGTGTACTCATATTGTCAAAAGCACTTCCTTATGTTGTAGCCAAGGTACGCCTGGCCAACTTTCCCTTCCCAATGTCTGTAGTCAGTCAGTTCTCTGAGAAGCTCTGGTTCCCTTCAGGAGATAAAGCAAAAACATTTTTAAAAATTATGAGGCTCAGTTCTGGCTAGGGTACAATGAAATTATTATTCTTTTATACTGCATGTAAAAATAGGAATCGATATGTCCTCTCTACAAAATGATTTGGTGGATCTAACAAGTACCTTAAAAATGTTTATACTCCTTGATCCAATAAATCCAATTCTAGCAATCTAGCCCACATAACTGACCCAAGTGTTTAAAAAGAGGTAAGATAAAGATTTTCTCACACTTATTTAAACAGTAGAGAAATAAAAAAGAAACAAAGCCAACACAACATGAAAGTAATACAATCAAATCCATTCTAGCTAAGACAAATGGCATACAAATACCCCAAACAATAGAAAAATGCATAGTAATTTTATATTTACTAAGACTTTATGAAATGTTTTTTCACTTTGCAAGCAAAAAGTTATGTTTACTAAGACTTTATGAAGCATTTTTATTCACTTTGCAATCAACTTTCTTGAAAAGGTATTCTTTTCTACCCTACCATATCTCCCAGTCTCTTCTCAGTCTCTGATAGAATAGCTTCTGTCAAAATCACTCTCCTAAAATCATTCTTCTAAAAGTGTATTCATGTCCTCCTACCTTTATTTTCAGGCTCTGTCTTTTTCTTATCTCTCTGTAGTCCTTCCTCCTTTTTGAAAACTTCCTCATTTGTTGGCTTTCATGACATCAGGCTCTGCTGATTCTCCTAAAATGTCCCCTCCCCAGATTCTCATTCTCATTCTCTTTGCGGTGTGTGTGTGGGGGGGGGGGTGTTCCTTTTATTCTGCAGGCCCTTACAGGTGTAAGTATTCCTCTGGGTTCTTGCTGAGGTAGGATTTTCTTCTGACTCTGTATTCTTAGATGAGCTCATACATTCTATGTCTGCAACTACTATGGATACAGGTTAAAGAACTCCCCCCATTTCTCCAGTCCTGCCACCCTCCTGAGCACCAGTCGCATGTGGCTAACTGCTCCTGGACATCTCCATTTTGCTGTTCCACAGGCATTTCAAATTCAACAAAACTTAAATTTAACTCATTATCTTGGCCATCAAATATATAACTCTAACCCTTCCTCATCAAAGGGATACATCCCAAATTCAGATATCACCTTCACTATTCTCTCTTTCATAATCTTCATGGGTAAACATGATCAACCTCTGTCCATTCTACCTCGTGTTTTTTTAAGGTTATCAAAATGAAAAAACAGCAACTTTAGAATATTTATGAGAATCCCATTAGCTGGATGAGGGTTTCATAACCAAATGCTAACAGATATTTTATGACCCAGATCCCATTTGTGCTTACAACAGTATTCGGGTCAGATGTCAGTAAAATATTCAGATTCTTTAACTGGAAATGAAAGACAAATGGTGTAAAAGCATGCAATATTAACAAATAGGGAAACATCGCAGGCTGAATTAATCATGGCATCCAGTAGAATATGGCAGCTAAATTCAAGAAAGCCTGCATGCAGGCAGTGAGCTTCGTATTCATACATCAAACAGTAATTTAATTTCAGCCAAAAATCAGTTCTTAAAACTTAACTGATATTGTTAATGATAATATGTTGTTTTGTAGTCATTTTGTTTCTAGTCATTTGATCTGTAAGTTTATTATTTTATGGTTGTATGAAAGCTAACAGCATAAGGAGCATATACATAGTTTTACACATGTATTTATTTAATAATATTTTAATATAAATGAATTCTGGTTATCAACCAAAATTTTTCTCAATGAAAAACTAATTCATTCAGAACTGGCTTGGATGTACTATTTTAAATGCTAAGCCCATACATGCCATCTTTCCTTTCACATTGGCTTCCAGTCCAAATCTCGGCCCATCTCTAGCAAATGTTTAGAATTTGATAGAAAATGTTTTGTGATTACTCTCACCTTGGTTGTGTATAATGTTCTGTATATTTTTTCTTTTTGCTTCATTTTCCTCCTCTATAATCAATGCTTCTTATTGTGCTATGTTCTATGTATCTTGACGGTTGCTTTAAATTCTTTCTACAACAAGAAACAGGTATGAATGAATACTTACTTTAACTCTTAAACAAGAGATAATAAATGATGTGTACCTGAAATGATATGGTGTCAATTTTACACTCTCAGGTGACTTAAGGTCTGAGATTTGATATGAAAATACAAGCTCATACACCTCTCTAATTTCTACCTCTTTAATATCCGTTAATCCACATGAAAACCCAACACTTTGTCCCTCTTTGTGCTTCTTCATTTCCACATGGGAAAAGTGCCGGTTCCCTCTAGAGTCCAAAATGCACCTAGAGTGCATTTCAGTTCATCTTTAAAAAAGGAATGTTATGATACCATGCTAGAGATTATTTTTTTAAGAGATAATTTTTTATAACAACGTTTGGGGCATTGAATCTTCAGCATACAAGCACGGCATTGCCCTACAAATCACAATGTAAAATATTCTTTTTTCATGTTTTCGAGACTCGGGAATGCACAAAAAATAAATCTCTGGAGGAAATTGGAATATTTTTCAAAAACTCAAATTTTCCAAGACTTCACATCTCTTGCCCAGCTTCTCTGGAACCCAGATAATAATCTCCTTCACTATCTTCTAATGCATATGGCGAATGGGGTTTATTTATAGAAAGTAGCAGTGGTTGGAAATAAATGTACAGAAGCACTAAAGACCTAGTCATGGGTGGGGGCATGGCCGCTGTGTATCTGTTCCATCCTTTGCATTTTCCAGCAGTGTCCAGAGTCCCCCGAAGCGACCCCACGTTTGGCGGGAGCACCCTCCTTCCAAAGACACACACTCCGGTCTACTGCACGTCCGCGAGCGCCAGGGAGGGAGACCTGCCCGAGGTCCAGTTTAGAGCACTCTGGGCCCATAGGCTTTTAATGCCCACCTGAAAGCTCACTCCGGGATGCCCTAGACTGTTACGAAGCCCGGGATGCCCGAACCCCAGCGTGCCCCGCTCCCGGCCTGCAGGTGGCGTTGACGTTCCTCCGCTGCAGGGAGTAGCCACGGAATCCCGGCAACATGGCAGCCCCTTCCCCCACCTGGAGCTGCGTGCAGGTCGCACCATGGGCTCCTGGCCCCGCCCCTGTTCCCTGACTCCGCCCATCCAGGAGAAAGCGGCGCACGGGGATTGGTAGAGAGGAAGGGGCGGAGCTCCAGGAGGTGGACTGAGGAGGTGGGGCCTGGGAGGGGACAAAAGCCGGGAAGAGGAAAAGCCCAGACCCGCCCTCTGGTCTCTGGCTTAGTGAGAAGGACAAATCTGAGCTGCACCCGCTACGGCCCAGCTAAGGACCGCCAGTGTGTGCGCGTGAGTTTGAGCGTACGAGCAGCTGTGGCGCCCGGCTGCTCGACAGCGAACGTTCCCCTGCAGGTAACTACAGGATCTGAGGGGCTGCCCGGGCCCCCGCTGTTGGGGAAAAGCTGCGGGGGAGGAAAGGAAAAAAGCTCAAGTCTTGACTACGGGGAAGGGAACTTAGCTGCCAGGCCTGGGTGCGAGGAAGGGACAGAGCCAGATCCGGAGCGTGGGAAAGGGAAATGAGGAGGGGTGCTGGCGCGTGCATGCACCCGAGCCGGCTCTGGAGCAGGGAGGGGAAACTGGGCGTCGAGGAAGTTGGAGGCAGTGACAAGAAGACCCGGTCTGCACGCAGGGAGGAAGATCGAGCTGGTCGGAGTTTGCAAGGCGCTGTGTTTGGGGTGTAAGAGGAAGAAAATGTCCGAGGTCGGGGAGCTGTGTGCAAAGAATAGAGTAAGCTAGGACTTAGGCGTGGACGGCGAACTCCGGCGGCGAGGGCTGGCCGGGCTGCAGGGGCCAGAGGAGGCGGAGCTCCGGCCTCCGTCCTCCCAGCCAGCCGCCTGGGGGCGCAGTGGGGGTCGGGAGAGATGCCCCCGCCCCACCCCGGCTACGAGGGGCGGCCCCTGACCTGCCCCTGGTGCCCGGGATTAAAAATCCAGGCACAGAGATGGGGGAGCACGGAGATCTGGCTGGAGGGACCCAGATAGCTTGGGTTGCAGAAGTCCTGCACAATGGCCACAAGGACGTTAGCGTGTCATGAGAGGACATGCAAACCCCAAGACCCGCTAACAACACGCCCTTGGATGCACCCTGAGAAGTGTGCACAGAGATACTTGCACGCCATAGACCTTTATTTGGAAGGTGCCTGCGGGCTTCAAACTGCCCTTTGTCCCACTGGGTACACTAAACGCTGTACTTTAAACCAGATAAACTGGGCTGGCTGGCGATATTTAAAAAAAATAGCTAAATCCTTCTGACAGGGTTATTTTGTATGTTAAAACTTTCTGTTTGTTTTCTTTTAGGCGATAAACTGCATTCAGTTGAGACTGCAAGACTGAGAGGAGTTGGGGTGACTAGAAAGGTGAGAATTACAGTCTCCTCCTCTTCTGTGCTTTCTTTGATGTGGCAACACTATGGTTAGTTGGTCCTGGGAGCAAGCGTAGGCTCATCAAGGGAGTAAATCAGGAGTGTTTCCAACAGTACACAGTAACTGCTTCCTTATTTCTTGTAGTCATGTTTCTTCTCTGCAAAAGTGTACTTTTACCCAGAAATTTTAGTTCTTGAACTCAGCTGAAAGAAAATTTGGCTAAAAGCTTGAGATTGGTGAAAATTAAATAGGGCAGAGGGCTCTTTTTTTGCTTGAACTACTCTGTATTGTTATTCCAGATTTATTTTCTGGAATTGCACAAGCATGTCAGGAGTTTGGAATTCAGCTGCTTTTAGACTGAATAAATAAACGTGGCTCTTGAGCTTGGAGCACTCCTTCCTTTAGAAATCCGAGTTGAAGACAAAAATTGAGGCCCAAGGATGCATAGAGTTTGGTGGGAACTAAAGCCCATTCCATGGAAGTCAAATCCAGGAAAATACAGTCATGCCCTATGTTGTGGTGACAATAGAGCTTAAAAATTAATGGATAAATAATGGGAGGAAAAGCTGGGATGTTTTAGTTATACAATATGAGATGTAGAAAGATTGTCACACAAACTATGTTTGCTTTCACTGAGAAGGAAATAATGAACTTAAGAAAAACCACTGTCACTCAGTTTTGACACTAAGTAGATCTGATCTTCTGTTCATTGTACTTGCCATCAAGGAAAAATAGCCAAGTCATACTTGTTGTGTAATATTATGGCCATGAAAATGGAATACTGAAACCCAGATAAGTTTGCTACCTCTCTTCTTGTTTTATTTTGTTTGCTTGTAAACCAAGGCCAGGTATGACAGTGGGATTAAACATGACTGAGTCATATACTTTAAGCTGTAGCATAAATTATTCTTGAAATTACTGATAGAAAATAATTAGTTCATCTGCACCAGTTTGTTCATTTCTCTTATTCTACTTGAATTCCAGAAAGGTCCTCAACAGTGATCTAGGGTATATTCTTAACACTATTAAGCAGAATTCTAGAATTATAAATTTGGGAAGTGAAAAATGGACCTGAGAGTTGTGGATATATTCTGGCTTGTCACAAGAAACTGAGACTTTGCCTACTAATAATAACATGTTAATTTAAAGGCCAAATTACCTTAGGTCAACTTTTCAAGAGAGACTGTTTTAGGCTTCTTACCTTTTTCTTTTTTTTTTTTTTTTTTTTTTTTGGATGCCTGAGCAGAGCCTAGAGTCTGATTGAAAGGAGAAGTGGGTATGGATATTGGGTGGCATCAAACACTGTACTGCACCTCATTCTAACTTCCCTGTTGCCTTCCCTATCACAATACCAGCTCCATGAAGGTGGAGATAATCTTGATTAGCAGTCAATAAAGGTTGCTGAATAGCTACACAAATAAAGGAAAGGAAATGATTAAGTCATAGAAAGAGCACACTTAATAATTTTTTTTTAATGTCCTCCCTACTTTCCAGTCCTCAGCTACAACTGAAGGGGATAAAAGCATTTTGCAGATGTGTTACTGGAAGAAAAATACAGTAAGAGTGCCATGAAAAGGAACAGATACTTTTAGCCAGCTTAGGGCCTCCTTTGCCTCTTGGGAAATAAGCATAGGACATGGCCTTCTTTGAAGCCTTATAGTTTCACTTCTTCCAAAGGATCTGCCTTCGCCCTTTCTGAGAATCGGATTGATTAGTATTTATTATCCACTCACTCTTTTTTTCTTTTGGCAGCACTGGGATTTGAACTCAGGACCTTGCTTGTCAGGCAAGCACTCTACCACTCAAGCCATACCCCTAGCCTCACACTCCATTTTTAAAGTGACATGTCTCCCTATAATGCCACTTCTCCAACCCACCCACTAGCAGCTTACCCTTGCCAGTGAACAGCCAGAGGAACACTGCAGGAGTTGGGGCACCAAGGTACATGACAGACATGCTTAGGTGCTAGGTGTGGCCCTTCTATATCCAGAGTTGTCTAATTGGGAAGTCACTTTTGTATGTAGCTCCACGTCTCTGAGTCTGTGTTGTCTCTAGGATAGCAGAGCTCCATCAGAACTCTTCATCTTTCACTTTTTTTAAAGTTAGCCCAGCCTAGTCCTGAACTCATGACCCTTCTGCCTCTGTCTTTGAAGTACCATGATTACAAATATGTGCCACCAAATCCAGCCAAAGCAGTCTTCTTAAAAGAGAGGGCTACCCCTAGTCACCCTGCTCATCTTGTGAACCCAGTAAAGTAAGGAATTAGGTAGAAATATTGTGGAAATAATCTCATTTTCTAAGACAAGGCAATAGTTGAGAATAATGATTGCATTGTTCAGGGCATATTATGGGGTCAGACTCCCTCATATTCTAGCCAGGTGGTCTTGGCAAAGCTATTTTTTTCTAAAATAAAATGGGAAACAATTCCTATCATTCAGGGTTGTCTTGTAGAACTGATTCAGATACCACATAACAGTGACTCATACAAAGAAGGCACTCACTTCTAATGTAATATTGTTACTAGCTGTTTAATGCAACTGCTATTATGAATTGTTCTTTTAGTAGTCAATAGATTTTTTTATTTCATTTCTACTTCATAACAAAACAAATGACAAGGCATATACCTCATCTTTTTTTTTTTTTTTTCAGGTTTATTCAAGTAAAAATGTCCAAAAAAATCCAAGGTGGTTCTGTGGTAGAGATGCAAGGAGATGAAATGACACGAATCATTTGGGAACTGATTAAAGAAAAACTCATTTTTCCCTATGTGGAACTGGATCTGCATAGGTAAATGAAATACCCCGTTAATGTAACTAGTAAACTCAGAAAACAGAATCTAAATTATTTCAATGTATAGCTAGCTTTTTTTTTTTTTTTTTTTTTTTTGGTGGTACTGGGGTTTGAACTCACAGCCTCACATTTGCTAGGTGGGCGCTCTTTTACTGCTTAAGTCACTACCAGCCCTAGCTAGCTTTTTTACATAGATGTAGCTGTGTTTTGTAAATAAGCTTTTTTTTTAAGCCCAAATATATTCAGATGAATCAATCTTCTATTTTAACATGCTACTAGAAAGCATGGATTTGTCATTATTTAGAAGTCAAGAATTAGAAGCAAAGTGATTTTCAGACCTAACTCTCTGTTTCCTGTAAAGGTTTTGTTTGTAATAAATCAATGGCCAAGAAGACCACAATGTATTATTTGTGGAAGTGAAAAAAAATAGAGGATGTAAGAAACAGTAAACTAAATGTTGTGAACACAATTGTGTCCTTTCAGACTCGCTCTTCTATCATTCTACTTAATTAATCAGGGGACTCTTTTCCTTTGCCTTTCACCCTTTTCATGCAGCTGCAGCACAGAATGAACCCTTGCAGTTCCTTCCTTGAATGCCACCTTCCAGCAGCAGTCCCCTTCAGTCACATGTGTCCCTTTGTCCTGGGTTTACAGTATTTGGGGCACGTGTAAAAAGTCTGTCATTCTCTTATTTCTACCCTGTTTTTCATATGCTTACTCTTCTTTGTACATCTGAACTGGGTACACACAGAAGTGGCCACAGACTGGCATGGAATAATGTTAAGCAACATTTTTCAGAAAAACTATTGACAACTTTTAAGTGTATCTGCCTTGACCCAGAATTATGCAGAATGTGTTCTGAGGACCAGTGACTTGGTTGGGTGTAGGCATTTAGTTCACATCTTGTTAGAGTCTCCTTTTATTTGTTCTAAACCTAAGCTGCTGACAATGTCTATATTGCGGCCAAAATAAGGTATAAATACTGTATTTGCAGAGGTCCACCAAACATACAGAAAAGGAAGTATGGACAGCTTCCAAGTGTGTTAAAGAATCACTTTAGAACTCTTTCCTATTTTAGAACATTACATGAAAATAGGTGAACTTACATGGTTCTGAAGGGTCCAGCATTAATGACTGTAAACGTGTGGAGCCTCCCTATCCTAGCTGCAGAAGGCTTTTTGAAGGAGAGTCCTTATGCTCAGAAAGATAAGAATTGTGGCTTCAGACTAAAGAATTTTTGAAGGTTCAAACAAATTTTAAGTTATTCCAAAACTACTACTATAACCAATCAGTTCTTTTGGAAGGGATGGACTAGGCCACTTATCCTTTCTTTTCTTTTAGAAATGTTAAGGAGAACAGCAAAAAATCCACTAATTTGCTGGTAGATTCTTCTGATGAGAGATGGTTCCAAGAACAGGAAAACTGCTGACCACACTTCCTGTGGAGTTGGGGTTAGACATTTATAGATATTCAGCATTTCCTAGGCAGGAAGATAAGAGAGTATATGGCTTTGTTAGATTTATGTGAATTATCTGAGATCAGAGTAGTTAGAAATTTATTTTATTTGGAACTATATCTAGATTACTGTTTCTGTGTTTGCATCAACATTTGGGATAATTAGAGAAAGGAAGTCTCAGAGGCTTACTTGCTTAGAAATTTTTGAGAGCTAAAAAAACTTTAATATCTTGGAGAATAAAATAAATCAATACATTATTTTGTTTTTACTACTTACAAACTATTACATACTTTAAATAAAGCCTTGCAATCATTTTCTGTGCTCTATAGACAACCAGCATTCAGTTCTGAATGTCCTGCAATATGGGTGTTGGCATGTATTCAGCTAAAACTTTCTAGAGTATATACAACCATTGATGGATTCCATTACTGCAATAAACCGCAGGCTTGATTCCAAAACAGAGACTCACCCAAGAATTAGGGAAAGGTTCACCTATGACTAATGTGTTAATAAAGGAGTTATTAGCTCTTTTAGCATTGACTGTCATATCTCTGTTTCCCACCACTTAATGCCAAAATACAAAAAATAGCCTTGAAGCCTTCTACCTCTTCATTTTTAAAGCATAGTACTTACTAAGGGAAAAAATAAGATGGTACCTAGTTATATGAAGGGAAAGCAGGCCAAAGGGTTGTTCATTGCTGTTATTGCCTCTGTATAGTGAAAAACAGGAGGCAATTTGGCAGAGTTCATTGGCTTTTCCTTGTTTCCTGATGGACAGCTTCCCACTACAGTGTAGTGAGGCATGGTTCAGCCTTTCAGCCTTTCTTAGCTCCTTTTCAAGTTGGCAGCCATCTTCTCTGTATAGGGTGATTAATGCCAAGATTTGACAGATTCAGAAGTGTCAGGGCCTTCACTTTCTGCACCTCTCAATTTGTCTATAAAGTTGTGTCCTTTTTCCCCTCCCAAGCTATGATTTAGGCATAGAGAATCGTGACGCTACCAACGACCAGGTGACCAAGGATGCTGCAGAAGCTATAAAGAAGTACAATGTTGGCATCAAGTGTGCTACTATCACCCCCGATGAGAAGAGGGTTGAGGAGTTCAAGCTGAAACAAATGTGGAAATCACCAAATGGCACCATCCGAAACATTCTGGGTGGCACTGTCTTCAGGGAAGCTATTATCTGCAAAAATATCCCCCGACTTGTGAGCGGATGGGTAAAACCCATCATCATAGGTCGTCATGCTTATGGGGACCAAGTAAGTCATTTTGGCATAATTTGATTCTTTTTTTCATGGCCCGGCAGTTCTAATTGTATGTGTTTTAGTCTTATCTTTTGGTGTCTATACCTGTTAAGCGAGGTGTAAAATTGAGAAATGCAGGTGTGTGTATATGCATGTGTGTATTTGTGTACGTATATATATTATATATATATATTTGAATACCTTCAGGAAAAGGTAAGTACAGATAAACTTTAAAATAAGCACCCATCTTAACACATGATTTTTTCAAACATATTTTCCTTTATCGTTTTCTTAAGTTATACTGTATGATATTGCTTTTTTTGTGTTGGTAATTTCATATGGTCCATCCAAAACAATGGTTTTCAATGCTGGCTGCACAGTAGAATCCCTTCATGAGTTTTTTGGTGATTTTACTTGTTGCTTTGCTTCTTTTGTTTGTTTCCTTGTTTTAATTCCAATATCTGAGACCCAACCTACAGCAGTTGAAATTTGAATTCTGTAGGGCTCAGGCTTTTTAAACCACCCCAGATGAGTCTAATATACTGATGGGTTGAGAACCACCAAAGATCATATTAAATCCGATCACTTCATAACTAAAAGGAAAAACTCACTCAGGACCTAAAAGAAATCTTGTTAAAGCGCTTCATTAGCTTGAAAGACAAGCAGGCTCATTGCCAAAGTAAGCAGAAAAACTGCCAACTAAACAAATACCAAACTCTCGGTAAAACTGAAGTTTCGGATTTTTTGTAGAAAGTAGTTTATACCTTAAAAGAACCTGAAAAACAGGAATTCCTAATGCTGAAATCCAGAGGCTTCTATGTAGTCATTTCAAAGACAATCAGGCTAAAGCAGTTGTCTCTCTGTTCCTGGGAACACGGTCACCAGCTCAGATTATGATGGGTTGGTTAACTTTGTTTCACCCTATTGCTCAAGTGATGCCTTCATCCTGACCAGTCCTTCACAGATACCGTCCAGAGACTCAATACTTAATCTTTTTTGTTATCTGACTGCTCTTTCACCAACTCTTGGTAGTACTACTGTAGACCAACAGGTGTGGCTGGCACCCGCTGGCACCCGCTGGCACCTGACTCCAAGTCATTGAATAATCCAAGGCACTGAAGAAGGTTCAGTGCTGCAGTGACTTGTGGATGCCTACTAGTTACCAGACACATTTATCCACTAGAGTAACTTGAGTAACTCAGACCTACAAGGGAGGGGGCCATCCCTTCAACAGCTCTTTCCTCAGGGCTTCAACCTATCATAGCTGCTTCAAGAAAGACTGCTTCATGTGGACAAGGTCCTGATGTTAGTAACAATGACAGCCTCAGAGAGAATGAGCCCTAAAAATATACATAAAGACCACATTGCAAACCTTTCAACCCTGCATGCGTTATTTCCACTGTATCACAGTTCCTTCCTGGCAGGATTGATACAAGAGTCAAGTAAGATTGGTACTTACAGCATCTGACATGTAGTAAGGACAGGCATCATCAGCTCTCTCATCTTCAGTACCACAGCATGGTCATCTCTCTTCATTTTCCTGTTGACTTTTTTTTTTTCAATCTGTGCCCAAAAGTTCTTCACTTCTGCTTGTCTGTATTACATTATAAGCTTCCTAAAGGAAAAGTGCCTTCTGTTACACTCTCCTCTGTCTGAATTAGTGCTCATAAAATTGCCCTGTACATGGACGTCTAATAAATATTTAATGATTTTTTAATGTACATTATCACTAACTAGAAAAACTCTAGATAGACCTTTCCCTCCTCATTTCCTAAAACAAGATCAAGTTATGCCGCCCTGTTTATTTAGGTGTCTTCTGGTTCTATATTTTTTTTTCCCTATAATTCCTGGTAGGATCTTTTTCTTTTCTTGATATATTTTTTTCCTCCTCACACAGTATAGAGCAACTGATTTTGTTGTTCCTGGGCCTGGAAAAGTAGAGATAACCTTCACGCCAAGTGATGGAAGTCAAAAGGTGACATATCTGGTACATAACTTTGAAGGTATGTATAAGTCCACCTTAAGCAAGACTTAAAAAAAAAAAATTACTTAGGTAACATTATTACTGGCTTTTTAAACTTAGCTATGTGACTGCCTAAAGCTATAACTGAGCCTGCCATATTTCTGCAGAACCCAAAATCTAACATAAAAAAGTAATTGGCAGCCGGATACATCTATAATCCTAGCTGCTCAGGAACCAGTAATTGGGAAGATTGTGGTCCAGGACAGCCCAGGCATAAATACGAGATCATATTGGAAAAATGACTAAAGCAAACAGGGCTAGAGGTATGGCTCACATAGAATGCCTGCCTACCAAGTGCAAGGTCCGGAGTTCAAACCCCATTACCAGGTAAAAAAAAGAGAGAGAGAATTATATATATTTCTTAAAACATGGAGGAAGCTTGGCAGGAATCTGTTGTGTATAAACTGTATAAATTAAATTAATAGTTCTAAATTGCCCAAATCTTGCCCTGTGCTCGGGTAGGGTTTATATTTAGAATGGTTTCATTATTTATTTGCTAAAATTTTCTTCTTGCCTTTCTGAGAATTAATCCTATGAAAGTGAAACATTGACTCTTTACCTTTTCCTCTCCAGCTACTTCAAAGGTACATTTGGACAAATCCTACCCAAAAGTGTAAAAGCACTCAAACAAACAAAAATCCCAGTACCTACCTACCTTTTGTTTTCCTCGTCTACTCTAAGTAATATCATTTCAATGGAATCTAGTTCTGCGGGTTTCAAAGTTTTCACTTTCCAAGCCAAATTAACCTTGGGCGTTGGCATGGGTTCAAGTTCTATTCAGGTTGGAAGCTTGCCTGGAACTTTTGAGGTACAGGCTGTCATCAGAGCTGAGAATTGGTCTTTTGGTTGCGGTGAATGTTATAACTGCCACATTTACCTTTCTCCTTTTTTCTCTGGTTGGTTTCCCTTCTGCAGATGGTGGTGGTGTTGCCATGGGGATGTACAATCAAGATAAGTCAATTGAAGATTTTGCACACAGTTCCTTCCAAGTGGCTCTGTCTAAGGGTTGGCCTTTGTATCTGAGCACCAAAAACACTATTCTGAAGAAATATGACGGGCGCTTTAAAGACATCTTTCAGGAGATATATGACAAGTAACTATTATGCCTTTTTCTTTTCTTTTAAGTAAGCTGGCATTCATGATATAAAATTTTCATCTCCTTGTCCCTTCTATTCTGGGTCAAATTGAGTGAAAATCATCGTTAACACTTAGATAAGGGCAAATCCTGAGATTTAACAGGAGTGAAAGAAAACCACTCTGAGTTGCTTTTAAACTGTAAATGTGTTCTTAAATAAGGGCCCCCACACTAATTTTTTTATAGAGCTAGGATTATTTAGTGTTTGAATAAAGGTACCCTATTAGTGGCTTGAGGTGCGGCTTAAGTGGCTGGGTGTTTGCTACCATGCACCAGGCCCTGAGCTCAAATCCCAGTACCACCATAAAAAAAAAGTACCCTGTTAGTGGTAGAAAGTTCTAATTTTTCAAGTATGTGACTTTCTGAGTTAAGCTCATTTCCTTGCTCTCTAAAGACCATGGTTCTGACTAAAAAGTCTGCTTTACACTTTCATTTGTACCTAAGTGTAAGTTTATAACTACTTTCAGTTCATATGAGGTAAGCATTTGTTAACTTTTAATATAACATAACTCCCCATTAGGTGCAAGTGTTCAGACCTGGGTTTAGATGGGTTTTTGAAGGGAAATCTTTGCTGAGGCATTGCAATTCCTCTTCTTACTGCTTATCAATATCACCTACTTCCTGTGAGATATCAGGCAGTAGAATAGTCTTTTCTTCCCCTTTATTACATTCTTAAAATAGCTGAATCTGATCAGTAGTGTGCTGAAAATTATAGAAAGTGCAGTACTAGTTGGAATGCTCTCCTGTCTCACTTAATTCTCACCCCTTCCCTGCAAGGTAGGAGAAATCACTCTTACACATGGCCAAATTGGGTTTCACTGCCAGAAAATGATTGGGCAGGGATTTGCGCACATGCCTGCCAGATCCCTAAGTTTGTGCTGTTTCTACGAAAAATACTGTTTTCTGCCTCTACCCCTGATCTCTTTGGGAGAAGGAGATGTCCCTAACAAACCCATTTTCTTCTTTACTGTTTTCATTTTCTCTTGGTTTTTAGGCAGTATAAATCCCAGTTTGAAGCCCAGAAGATCTGGTATGAACATAGGCTCATTGACGACATGGTGGCCCAAGCTATGAAATCAGAGGGAGGTTTCATCTGGGCCTGTAAAAACTATGATGGTGATGTGCAGTCAGACTCTGTGGCCCAAGGTAAGTAGCCAGAGGATGAGGTGGAGGTAGGGAGGCCTGTAGCAATGAGGTCATTCCACAGTAGTTCTCCAGTTTGAGAAAGAGGATTTGGTAGCTCTTAGTCATAAAATTATGAAATGTTTGCACTGCAAGGCATCTAGACTCAACATCTCATGCAATAGATAAGATAATTTTGCTCAGACTGGGGAAATGACTTTATTTAAGGTCACGCAGGAAGTAACAGAGTGGGTTGGCACTCCTGACTTCAGCCTTAATTCTCAACCTTTCTCTACTTGAAGTTTGAAAGCCTTTTACTAGTAGCCTACTACCTGATCTGAAAATCCCTCCATTTCCTTGCCCTCATTTCCCCTCTCGGTACTCAGGCTAAGGAGGAGTAAAGTGAGGGGCCCAGACTGTCTAATAACCAAGGACGGTGTCTGGGGACAGGTCATAATCATGTTTTTTCTGCCATCCTTAAGGCCATTCTGGTATTACATAAAACAAGTGCTTATCTCTTAGCTTCCAGCACAAAAGAATTGAGCAAAAAAACCCAAGGCTATTCATAGAGATTCCAGGAACCAGGGACGGTGTGCCAGGATAAGGGCCAAATCAACAGAAATTCTCCTCTCCCTGACTTCATCAGCACCAAATTGCTCTTCAGTTTCAGCTATTTGAACTTGATTCTGCCCAGACCAATGTTTGCGCTAGCTTTAATTGTGTTTACTTTGCCTCAAGAAGTACTGCTTTTTCTCTTATAAAAGTTAAACCTCTCTAATCAGTTTGAAAATCAGTAGACCCAGTGAAAGATAGCTTTAATATCATATCCACTACTTCTTTCACTAAAGCCTCACAATCATTTGTACTGAGTGGACAAAGCAAGGAGCAATTGCTTTGTGATGATTGTATGGTGGATAAGGAAAGGGACCCAAAGTCTGTTGTTGCTGTTGCAGTACTGAGGATCAAACCTAGGACTTTGCACATACTAGGCAAGCACTCTACCATTGAACTATATCCCTAGCCCTATTCCAGCTGTTTTCCAGTGTTTTAAAATGTCCTCAAGGCAACAAGGAAGGAATAGCTAAAGAAATATTTCATATGTAAATGTCAAGTTATGAAAGTTTAAGGCACTTTGAAATAAGAATTCTGAAGTGCAGTGAGCCCTGATAAGAGACCTGCCCAGGACCCTTTTTGTCCAGAGCCTGTAATCATGCAATCTCAGGAAACTGAACAGATTACAGAAGATCGGAGCTGTCCTGTCATTCTTTCTTTTCTAGAGGTGTGAACTATTCTAAACTCAAATGATTTCATTTATGCCCTGTTTTGACAATGGCACCAGCTAATGCCCTAATATTAGTAAATAAACACATGATATGGTCCTGAGCTTCTGAGTATCTGCAAAGCCTCAGAGCAACATAGTGAAATGGAACAAGTTACTAATCTCACACGGATATTTCTTTTTATTTTTAATTCTTTATTTTTATTTACCAAATTTGAAAATGACTAGTTGATCTGTGTTAGTCCAACTTTTCATCACTGTCACCAAATACCTGAGGTAGCAACTTGAAGAGGAAGAATTAATTTTGGCTCATGGTTTTGAGAGTTTCCGTTAGCTTCTTTGAGGCTGTGGTGAGGCAGAACAGCAAGCCACATAGTGGAGTGGGGCTGCTCATCTCATGGCAGTGAGAGCAGGGAAAGAGGAAGGGGAAGGAGACACCCCAGTGACCTACCTCCTCCCAATAGGCCAACCTCCAGATAATGCCATCATATTATGAACCCATCAAGGGATTAATCCATTGATTAAGGGAGAGCCCTCAGGATCCAGTCATTTCCCCAAAGCCCATAAGCTGGCAACCATACCTTTAGCATATGAACCTTTTGGGGGATACTTTGTATCCAAACCATAACATTCACCCCTGACACCCAAAGACTCATGGCCATCTCATAATGCAATGTGCACTTAGTGCATCTCCAAGAATCCCCAGAGCCTCAAGAGCGTCCGTATTACTCTGAAACTTAACTCCAAATCTCTTCTGAGACTTAACGCAAACTCTTAGCTGTAAACTCCTATAAAAATCAAAACCAAGTTGCATATTTCCAGGATAAAATGGCGTAGAGCGAACATTTCCATTCAAAGGGAAAAATATGAGATGGAAAGAATGATCAGACTAAAGCAAAACCAAAACCCAGCAAGGCAAAAATTAAATCCTGTCGCTCTGTGTCTGGCATCTGGGATATGTGTTGGCATGATGTGAAGCTCCACAGGGCTTGGGCAGCCCCACCACTATAGCCCTGCTAGCTGCATCCCACAAGGCCTCTCTCCTGGGCTGCTTCTGTGTACGGCTTGTGACTTACCTCAGCAGACATTCTACATTCCTGACATCTTCAACTTCCCGGGGCCTTCATTACATCTTTGGCTTCACTCTCACAGCTTTCCATAGCTCTTCTCAGCCTGCCTGCAGATCTCTGACACTGCTACACATTGAATGGCCTCCCAGGTTTTCCTTTGAAGTCTTGATGGGAGCCTCCCTAATTCTTGCATTCTGCATACCTGCAAAAGCAGCATCATTTGAGTGATGCCAAGACCTGCCAGCTGGAGTGACAGCCAAGGCCCTGTAGACCACGGCTTTAGTGCCTCTGAGTGCCCGGGCAGCAGAGCACAGTAAAAAGTGAATCCTGAGGAAATAATTTCTTAGGTGGCCCTGTGCAAACAGGGTGCCCCAGCAATGCTCTCTTCTCAAGAGAAAGTCTTTTAAATGAGTTTACATTTTAATACCCTGGAGCCTGTGATAGATGGAATCTTGCTGTTTCCTGAGATGCCATCAAGGCATCTTTCCTATTGTACTGGTACAAAGTACTTGGCTTCTTTTTAATGGCGCTACCCTCTTCAGAAACCATGCCTTCCTGTACATTGGCTTTTCTGCACAAAATGCAGGTTTTCAAATCTTTTTGCTCTGCATTTTGCTCCTGATTCTCACTGTAAACTTGGCTAATAGCAGCCAGCAACACCTGTGCTATAGCCTGAATGCTGAGCTGCCTTGAAATTTCCCCCACCAGGTTAAACAGTCAATCACTGTTTAACCTCAGCGTCCCATTAGGTCTTAGGGCATGGACAAAATATAGACAAGTTCTTTGGCACAATGCAACATGAATGACCTCTGGTCCAATTCCTCATGAAGAGTCCTCACTTCTCATCTGAAACCTCATGAACATAGCCTTTGCTGTTTGCATGTATCTCTGCATTCTGGTCTTCTTAGCTCCCACCAGAATCACCCATTAAACTCTGCTTATAGCATTCTAGGACTTCTCTAGCCCACATCTCCAAGCCCTTCCAAATTCCTCCCACAAACCCGTTCCAAAGGCTTTAGACATTATCAGGTGTAGTCACAGGAACCACCCCACCTCTCAGCACCAGTTTTCTGTATTAGTCAGACTTTTCATTGTAGTGACCACATACCTGAGATAACATATCCTAGAAGATTTATTTTGGCCCCTAGTTTCAAATGTTTCAGTCTATGGTCAGCCTAGCTCCATTGCTTTGGTCTGTGATGAGGCAGAACATCATGGCATAAGGACTGGCCTCCTGCTCATCTCAGCAGGCCAGAAACCAGAGCCACACAGATATTTCTCAACTGTATAAAGATGACCAAAAATTAAAGTTAGTCCATTTGTTCTCTGACTAAAAAAAAAAAGCATTATATTTCTTGTAAGTTTACATTATTGACTCCATAGATGCTCATGGAAGGTAGCAAAAATGGAGAAGAGGTTTCTTTGAATTCAGGTGGAAAAGTACATTTTAAAAAAGTACAATTGCATGGACTTGGTGCTCTGAATAGGAAACCACAGAAAGAGAAGTATTTTGCTGAGGGTATTAAAGGAAAATCAAGTGGGATGTTCTTGGGTCCAGCCCATCCTGTTTCTATTTGCCTTTTCTTCCTTGTCCAAGCAAGTCTATCGTCAGGTTGAGGATAGGAGATGACTCCTTTAATCTTTATTTCCTCAGAATAGCAGAACATCTGCAAAAAATAACAATAATATATTGAGCTCTTACTTTAGCAGGGTCTACTCTAATGAATGTAATATATATAGTAAGCAGTGTATAGTATATAATGTATATATATTAGTCATTTTATATATTCATGAATATATGTTTATTCACCTACTCCCAGAACAATCATTGAAGGGTGCTTTTATTATCCCCATTATACAGGTAGGAAAATTGATTAATAGTAGCCATGAAGTGACAGAGTTGGGGTGAAATGCAGACAGTTGGACCCTGAACCCCCCATCACAGAGCAAGTATCCCTGAGATAGGTGAGGAAAGAGTGCTGCCTTTTCAGATCCTTTCACTCTGAGACCACTAAAGCAGGGACTCCTTCTGAAAGGCATAATTGTTGATGACTGTAGTGCTCATGTTTATTTTGCTTGCCAAGACACCTCAAGATTGACTCACTTGCTCTCAGCTCTGGGAGATGAGTGCTTCTCACGCAATTGGACCCAATACTCATGCTCTGCCACTTACAGGTTATGGCTCCCTTGGCATGATGACCAGCGTGCTAGTTTGTCCAGATGGCAAGACAGTAGAAGCAGAGGCTGCCCACGGGACCGTGACACGTCACTACCGCATGTACCAGAAAGGACAGGAGACATCCACCAATCCCATTGGTAAGATGGCATCTACTTCTACACTGATTGCCAGCCAGAGTGCTCTACAAAAGAGATCTCCAGAGGAACTCAGACACATTCCTTTGACTGCTCAGTGTTTCATGTGCAAAATCATCACCAAGCAGCTGACTCCTAATAACAGTAGCTATGTTAATATCATTAAAAAACACATTGTGTGATTTTCTGTTTTGTGGGAGAGTGTACATTACACAGATTAGGGTAATCAACAAGCATATTCCTTCCCCTCTGGTGCACTGAACTGTCACTTCATTCTACAAATTTAAAAGCCACATGGATAAGTCCTTCCAACAGGTTTTGAGGACAGCACCTTTAAAAGGATTATCGCCTGGAAAGACGAGATCAATGTAGACAAAAGATAAAAGAGATAGTGACTTTTTTCTTAATTACTAAATGCTGTAGGCTTCAAGCACTACTACTATACCACAAAAAGGGTTTTTTTTTTTTAATTTCTATTTGATAAACTATTTCCAGCATTCCTAAAATTTCTAATCCCTGAGGAGAGTATCTAATGAAGTTCACCACATGAACAAAAAAATGCCCTTTCTAGAAAGTTAAACATTTGGGAATCCCAATAGCTGGGACAAGTGAAGTATAGATTTTTTGTTTCTCTTTTAGCTTCCATTTTTGCTTGGACCAGAGGGTTAGCCCACAGAGCAAAGCTTGATAACAACACTGAGCTTGGCTTCTTTGCCAAGGCTTTGGAAGAAGTCTGCATTGAGACCATTGAGGCTGGCTTCATGACAAAGGACTTGTCTGCTTGCATTAAAGGTTTACCCAAGTAAGTATAAGATGTTGAATTCTGTGGTCAGATTACAACTTACTTTCACTGGGCTTTAAACACCATGCCTTTTGAATTATATGAATTCTCATTCATCATTCTCTTCGGAGGTCAGCAGATAGTATCTGTATATTGTCAGATTGTCAGCTTTGTAGGACATGCAGTCTTTTTGCAGCTGCCCGACTACACAACTTTGTTCCATCATTGTAGCAGAAAGTGGTCATGGACAATACAGAGATGCATGAATACAACAGCATGCCAATCAAAGTTCTAGGTACAAAACTAGGCCACAGACTAGATTTGGTCCATGGTCAGGGCTATAATTTTCTGACCTAATCTAGTTGGTAATCATTGAATGAAAAGGTTCTGTTTAATTTTAAAAAGAAAATGATAGACAATTAGAAACAGAGATTGTTCCACCCTTTTATTTTCTTTAATTTACAAATGAGAAAAGTAGGCAGCATAATTATAGATGTTCCATTGATACAGTCTCTTCCTTAGACTGATTGTGACCATTGGTCCAGTCTCTGAGGTTCCATGCATTGTCCACAGTCTTTCTGAGGCCATGGTAGCCAGTATTCCAGCTGGAATAGCTGCTAATCAGATTCCTCCCTCAAAGTCAGTTAGTTACTATGTCTCCCTTCTAGAAACTGTACTAAAATTTAACACTAATACCATGTTCTGACTGGTGTACATACCCTTAAAGATCTCAGTTAAGGTCAGTATACCACAGTAAAGGGGATGTGCTCAGTCACTACATGTCTTAACTTAAATTTCCAGCAAAAATACAATGTTTACAATGCTCTAATTCAGTATGTTATTTTGCATCCTGTTTGTTAGGCACTTATCAGCAGGATTATGTCAGCCAGTCAATTGCCTTTTGTTTTTCTTAAGACACTAATGAAAATAGGAACATTCCAGCCTTTTTGAAGGACATGTAGCAGTATATGGAAATGTAGGTGAAGACATGGCTGTACCTGAGTAGGTTTTGCTGTTTCTCAGACTGAAGATAGGATGATTATGGTTGTATCAGTGTTAGTCTGAATTGAAGCTCAAGGCCTATGGCAGGAACCTGTAAATGTGAATGAATGACCCTCCATGATAGGCTGCCCAGAGCTTGGATCCAGGGTTTGCTCAGCCCAAGAACCTTGAGCAGAGTCATTATCTGTAGATTTGTAGCATCTTAACACTAATCAGTTTTCTTCTAGAAATACGTAGAATACTACTTTAAGGAACATTTCTTAAATCTAATTTTCTTCTTTTCTTTTTCCTTCCCAATTAGTGTGCAACGTTCTGACTACTTGAATACATTCGAGTTCATGGACAAACTTGGAGAAAACTTGAAGATAAAACTAGCCCAGGCCAAACTTTAAGGCCATACCTGGGCTTAGGAAAACAAGTGTTTTTGGTAACTAGGTCCACAGGTTTACAATTTTTTTTTTTTATAACACTCAAGAGTAATGACAAAATCAGTTTTGTAATTTGTTTTGAAGAGAGAGTTGATCTTTTCTATAAGTTTACAGTCTTTTTCTTATTCATACAGTTATTGCCACCCTCATGAGTGTGGCAGGGAGCCTTTAAAAGCTGTACTTTATTTTCTAGAAACACCTAGGAATTACGTTGGTACTCATTCATACTGTCACCTTTTTCTCATGTTCAGATGGAAATGACCAAAATCAAGAGTGCTCAAAAGGATAAAATATGTGTACAGAAGAAATTTACTCTCTTCCCCTGTATCCCTAACTATGGGCACTGGGAGGTTTTGGTGTTACGGGTGTCCTGTTATGCGAGGTATAGCTGTCACTGAACTTGCACATGATTGGAAAAGAGTGTATGAGTGTTGCTAAAATGTGTTAAAGACACTGCCGTCATTTTTGTGCAGAACTTATTGAATGTGTCCATTGTGCTATGTATTTTGAGACCAGTTCAGAATCCAGAATGAGTACTGCCTAGAGGTTTGCCTCTGTGTTTGTCTCTTCCTCATCCAGGCCTGGCCTGAGTATTATGCTACCCCTAAATAGCATACTTCATCCGTGTGCAATAATGTAAGCTGCACCTTTTTTGGATTTCTGCTGGCCCATTTTATTTCTTTTATATAAATGTGATTTCCCAGAGGTTGATATTAAACACTATTCAGTCCTATTCTTCATCTGAACTGTTAATTTTAATTAAAATTAAGTTGCTAATGACTTCTGAGTTTTTTTTGTTTTTTTTCTTTTATTGTGTGTGCTTAGATGTCAAGCTCCAGGATGTGTTCTAGCCAAAGGAATTTACTTGAAAAAAAAAAAATCTCTTGCAAGAAGTTTACTGCGGAGGAAACAAAAGTAAACAGACAGAGCTGGATCTGTCTGGAATGAGGATGATCAAAGATAGAACTAAAGGAGTAATTGTAGAGTATTAAAGAACAGATTCTATCTCTGCACATGCTGAGGAGTTTAGGTATTACCTTATAGGCTAGGTTAATAAGGAGCCATTGATGACTTTTAAGAAAGAAGGGAAGTGATCATAGTTTTACTTTTAAAAGTAGCATTCTGAGCAGCTTTTATAAAGAATGGGTAGTGAGAGGTAGAATGGTGGATGCAGTTGAAGGAGGAAGATCACTTAGGGGGCCATTGTAGTACTTTAGGTGGGAAAAAATAAAGATCTGGCTGGAGCAGAGGTGCTGGGAAAAGAATGGGGTATAATCTCTTTAGGGTGGGAGTTCTTTCTTTTTGGTGGTACTGGGGTTTTAACTAAGGGCCTCACACTTAGTAGGCAGGAGCTCTATCTCTTGATCTGTACCCAAACCAGTTGTGCTTTTTAATTGTTTTTCAGATAGGACTTGCATTTTTTCCCAGAGTTGGCCTCAGGGTGCAGTCCTCCTGTCTATACTTCCCATTCACCATTCAACCTGGCTTGTTGGTTGAGATGGGATCTTGCCAACTCACCATCCCCCCCACACACGCTGGCCTTGAACCACAATCCTCCCGATCTCTGCCTGTCCAGTGTCTACCAGGATTGTCTCTAGCCAAGAACCAGTTAACATGCTAAAATAATCAGCAGTTGCACAGATGCTGACCAAAGCACCCACAGGCTAATGGTTTATTTTAACAGCTGGAGGGTCAGCATGACTGACCTGGAAAATAAATGCTCTATAGCAAAACACTGATGGCAGCAGGATCCAGGGACAGAGAGGAAAACAGTTCCAGTCTTTGAAATTCTCTAAGTTTCACACATACTGTTTCTTAGGAGGAATTTTTAACTGAAAATACTTAAATTTTAAAAATTTTAATCTTAACAATCACAGTTCCTCTGTGTGCTTGCCTGATACATAAAATACTTCGAAAAAAAACTGAATGATGACCGCCTGCCTACTGTTGGGATATTTATTTAATAAAACTTTCCCCTAAATTAAGGATCTTACTCTATGTTAAGAAGGGGATAAGATTAGAAACTAATATAAAAAATATGAAAGAAGACTTTGGACATTTATATCAGTACTGATAAAAGTTTTGTGCTTTTCATTGGCTTTCTAACAGATTTTATTTCATAATTCCTGTTTTTGATACTAGGGACAGTATAGCTTCCAAACTGCTAATTCTTCTGGGACAAGAAACCTGAAGAACTCTGAATGTGGATACTGCCTCAGACTCTACAAGAGGAGAATGTTGTCATTGTAGCATTCTTTATAACTTTCAATTTTGGCATTATTCCAAACTTCAGAAAAATTATAAGATGAGTGTGAGAAAAATTTACTATTGCACCATTTGGTATATTATTCTCTGTCACGCACACACACACATTTTTCCTGAACCACTTTAGAATAATTTGAGGATATTTTGCCCCTTTACCCCTAGGTACTTCGATGTGGAATCTTCTTGCCCACACCCACCACCCCAAAACAAAACAAAATAAAACAAAAAAACCCAAGGACATTCTCATATAACTATAATACAATTACCAAAATTAGAAAATTTAGTTAGCATAGTCATGCACACCTGTAATCCCAGCTATTCGGGAGACAGACATGAGAAGATCTCAGAGGTCAGCAGGGTGAGAAGGAAGGGAGATAGTAAGCTTCTATCTCAAAAAATAAGCCAGGTGTGGTGGCACATGCCTATATCCCCAGCTATATGGGAGGCAGAAGTAGGAGGATGGTCAGCTCCCAGCAAAAGCATGAGACCCTACCTGAAAAATAAAGCAAAAATGGCTAGAGTTCAAGTGCACAACAACTGTTCAAACCCCACTACTGACTGTAAACATATACATATATATATATATATATATATATATATATATATATATATATATTTACACATATATACTATATTTAACATTAACAAAATGCAATCTATTCAAAAAAAAAAAATTCTACAACTAAGAAAATAATTTTTTACAGCTTCCACTCTCACCCTCCAGAATCCAGTCTAGGACATCCACTGCATTTAACTGTCATGTCTCTAGTTGCTCAATCCTAAATCAGAAACTGAAAGTTTTTTGTGGTCTTAGGAATTGCATTCAGGAAGCATTCACATTCACATAAATCAGTGTTCTGGAAAAGACAAAATATGGGATACTAATTTATTGAAAAGTGGTAAGAATTCTTATGTAGGAAACCTATAGGATATTGAGAAAGAACCAGGGCTGTGTGATGGATAGAAGACAAAGAACAGATTGTATATACTTAGCAAAAATGTCTGTAAAACACGAGTCCAATAACATCTCCACATACATCTGAGTCTCTGGACACAAAATAATGATCTGGCCATTCCAGATGCCTCCAGGCAAAGGGTGATGACAATGGCTCACATTCCCAAATTCCCAGACTATATCTAGATATGTGGATAAGTCCTATTTCATTAATGGGGAGGAACCCAGATCCCATGCAGTGTAGGCAAGTGCTCTACACTGAGCTACACCCCTTGCCCCAAACTCCATTTTAAAAAGCTCCTTCATTCAATGTGGCTTTCATCCTGATTTTCCTTTTATTTTCATACCCTATGTCTCCTTTTATCTCAAACAGTTCCTCACCCTTTCTTTGCCTTTTGATATCTTAATTTTTTTTTAATACAGACTAGTCTGGGGCAAAGGAAAATTTCCCCTACTCCTTCTGAAGTTTCACTGGAATAAACAGACAAATTAAATAAGAGAAAAGGATTCAAATTTGTTAATGTGGAAAAAGAAAACGTGTATGTGTGTGTGTGTGCTGTGGTGTGGGGGGGAGGGGTGTGGTATCTGTGTGTGGTGTGTGTGGTGTGTGTGGTGTTTGGTGTGTGTGTGGTGTGAGTGTGGTGTGGTATGTGTGTGGTGTGAGTGTGGTGTTTGTGTGTGGTGTGTGTGGGTGGTGTGTGTGTGTGGTGTGTGTGTGTGGTGTGGGTGTGGTGTGTGTGTGGTGTGTGTGTGTAGTGTGGGTGTGGTGTGTGTGTGGTGTGTGTGTGGTGTTTGGTGTGTGTGTGGTGTGTGTGTGGTGTGGTATGTGTGTGTGGTATGTGTGTGTGGTGTGTGAGGTGTGTGTGTGAGGTGTGTGTGTGGTGTGTGTGTGGTGTGTGTGTGGTATGTGTGTGTGGTATGTGTGTGTGGTGTGTGGTGTGGTATGTGTGTGTGGTATGTGTGTGTGGTGTGTGAGTGTGGTGTGTGTGTTGTGTGTGTGGTGTGTGGTGTGTGTGTGTTGTGTGTGTGGTGTGTGGTGTGTGTGTGGTGTGTGGTGTGTGTGTGGTGTGTGTGTGGTGTGTGTGTGGTGTGTGGTGTGTGTGTGTGTGTGGTGTGTGGTGTGTGTGTGGTGTGAGTGTGGTGTGTGTGTGTGGTGTGTGTGGTGTGTGTGGTGTGTGTGTGGTGTGTGGTGTGTGTGTGGTGTGTGTGGTGTGTGGTGTGTGTGTGGTGTGTGTGGTGTGTGGTGTGTGTGTGTGGTGTGTGGTGTGTGTGTGGTGTGTGGTGTGTGTGTGTGTGTGGTGTGTGGTGTGTGTGTGGTGTGTGTGTGGTGTGAGTGTGGTGTGTGTGTGTGGTGTGTGTGGTGTGTGTGTGGTGTGTGGTGTGTGTGGTGTGTGGTGTGTGTGTGGTGTGTGTGGTGTGTGGTGTGTGTGTGTGGTGTGTGGTGTGTGTGTGGTGTGAGTGTGGTGTGTGTGTGTGTGTGGTGTGTGTGTGTGGTGTGTGGTGTGTGTGTGTGTGGTGTGTGGTGTGTGTGTGGTGTGAGTGTGGTGTGTGTGTGTGGTGTGTGTGGTGTGTGTGTGGTGTGTGGTGTGTGTGTGTGGTGTGCGGTGTGTGTGTGGTGTGTGTGGTGTGTGGTGTGTGTGTTGTGTGATGTGTGGGGGGGGGGTTGTAATTACCCACTAGCCCTACAGGATTCAGAAATTTACATACTCCTTTTTCTATAGGGCAGAGGGGAATGGAGTGTGGGGAGTAGGAAATGATTTTTAGGGGAACTCCATGGGGTTGGAGAACATACACGGCCTGGGATAAAGTCCATTGAACCTACAGAACAGACCGTAGATTCTCTATTGGACTGGTTTTCTATGGAACCAAAATAGAGGGCAATGGTATTTGACAGACTTCAATTTTTTCCCCCAGGATACTCCAGTGAATTTAGTCTTTATGCCTCTCTGGTTCAGGAAAAACACTAAAGACAAATCACTGTCTTCCTCTTTTGAAGATCAGATCATGTAGATAAAGGAACTTGCAGAATCCTTGTGCTGGGGGATGAAAAAGGGTGGGGGACCAAAGACAGGCCAGAGAGACCTTGATTCTGAGGTAAATTCTAAGGCCTCCCAGCATCAAAGCACCAGTATTTGGAACATCATTCTTCTGAGGTCCAACACTAGTCATTTTGTAGAAAGTCCCTTAGCTTGGGTTTTGTTGATGTTTCCTTGCAATTTTATTCAAGTCACCTATTTTTACCGGAAATACTACTGATACAACATTGCATCCTGAGTATACAATGTTGGGGAAAAGGGGAAAGTTGCTTAATGTTGGTTTGTCACTGTATTGGTGAAGTTAGTTTTGTTCATTTGGGTAAAGTGTTGTTGCCTTGTTTTCCCCATTTGTAAAGTAATAAGGAGCCAGGTGCTATGAAAACGAGGGCAGGGCAGAGTACAACTGGGCCAGGCACTGGAGGGCTTCAGGGCAGTGCTCCATTTTGTTACAAGGGTCACAATAACAACAGTGCCTTGTAATACCTTATTAAGATATATTTTTTTCTGCTGGTTTACTGTATGCATTTTTAACAGTAAAACTTTGTAAATGTATGAGGAAAACTCTTCTGAAACCCCTTGGGTCAAAAGCAGAGGACCACATTCTCCAGGTACAAATTCAAGAACTTTCTCTCCACTCAGGTGCACCTTCCTGACAAAGCCTTCTGCTTTACTTTGATAGAGGAACCCAATTCCAGTCACATCATATTTAACCTTATCAAATACAAGCTAGAAAGCTGTTCTCTAAGGAGATGCTTTGTCCTTCGACTGGAATATCCAGTAATTTCAACTGAACTGTGCACTAAGTATTTTGCATAGCAACACTGGCTTTTTGGATCTTCATTCCTTCAATTTAATGAAGCCATGACACTTTCCTATGAGCAGTGTTTGGATTTAAAGCTTTTATTTGATTTCTGCATGAGAATATTGCTTTCCTGGTTGACCTCGCTGTGTTTTGTTTTGTGTGGAAATAATGCCTTGCACATTATTTATACGTAAAGAGGTTAAGCTTCACAACATATTATAACTAAATCACATTTTCAAGTCACCAAATTTTTTCCAGTTTCAAATTTTTTTCCTACTTTTTTCTGGCTTCAAGAATTTTTCCATCATTGCCCATAGGGCTTTGGCACTATGAATTTCCCAGGTGAAGTCCAAAATGTTTAAGCAACATGAGAGCATTATCATGTTACAGCATTACACTGCATTTGGATTCTAATTTCCCAGAACTACTCTCACCTATGTAACATTTTCCATATTTTCCAGTTGCAGTCTCTCCTTTAGCTTGTATTAGTTGGTGAGTCCGTTTACTTTGATCCTGTTTCTGTTTTTTTGTTTGTTTGTTTGAAATAGCTTAGGTGTTGCCGACTTGTTTATTCCTATGAGTTGCAACACCCTATACTATTCCATGAAGACTTACAACTTAGAGATCAGTCAAAGTTTTGAATCTGTTTTTTCCATCTTTCTAGTAGTTTTTTCTTTTCTTATGTCTTTGAACCCAATTCACCCAAGAAACAAATTTGACTATGTCCTCTATTTCTGACATTCTTGAGAAATCAGTGTCACATAAGAGCCACAGGTATTTCTCTTACTGATCAGGTCCTCCACCTGCACCAGTTCTGGGTATCAGAAGCTTGGGTTTTGAGTCACTGGTTTTGTTCCAGTGTCTTAGTGTGATCCTTTTCTATCATAGCAGGAATGCCATTCACAATTGATTTAGAGTTAACTTTAGTCTCATTTTTCATAAACACATTTTTCCAATGTCCTAAAGCTGTAGTGAGATAAGCAACATTTTTATCTATACTAGGAGCGATTTAATCCTTGACCTCTTCCACAGTTGCAGTGAGCTCACAGGGTTCAGTGGTATCAGTGGCACATGGTTAATCTACTCCATGTCCTTAGGCTCATGCTGGAAAAGCACTGGGCCTGCTGCAGCTGCCTCACAAGCTCCCTGAGTCAGAGCCCAGAGGAGGGATTTAGGACCCACCATGTCTTCAGAATGGCAGTATATTAGCTCCCACATTACCTACTTAGTAGTCAGAATGAATTGTTCATATTCAAAATGAAAAGAAGACAGCACCTCCCCCAGAGAACCAGTACAGTCAGCCTGTGGTAACTATGTGTGGCCATGGCCTTTTGGCCATGATCAAAAAATGTGGACAAACTGCTGGGAAAACTGGTTAGCAGTCTGCAAAAAACTGAAACTAGATCCATGTATATCACCCTATACCAAGATTAACTCAAAATGGATCAAGGATCTTAATATCAGACCCCAAGCTCTAAAGTTGATACAAGAAAGAGTAGGAAATACTCTGGAGTTAGTAGGTATAGGTAAGAACTTTCTCAACGAAACCCCAGCAGCACAGCAACTAAGAGATAGCATAGATAAATGGGACCTCATAAAACTAAAAAGCTTCTGTTCATCAAAAGAAATGGTCTCTAAACTGAAGAGAACACCCACAGAGTGGGAGAAAATATTTGCCAACTATACATCAGACAAAGGACTGATAACCAGAATATACAGGGAACTTAAAAAACTAAATTCTCCCAAAACTAATGAACCAATAAAGAAATGGGCATGTGAACTAAACAGAACTTTCTCAAAAGAAGAAATTCAAATGGCCAGAAAACACATGAAAAAATGCTCACCATCTCTAGCAATAAAGGAAATGCAAATTAAAACCACACTAAGATTCCACCTCACCCCTGTTAGAATAGCCATCATCAGCAACACCACCAACAACAGGTGTTGGCGAGGATGCGGGGAAAAAGGAACCCTTTTACACTGTTGGTGGGAATGTAGACTAGTACAACCACTCTGGAAAAAAATTTGGAGGCTACTTAAAAAGATGGACATCGATCTACCATTTGATCCAGCAATACCACTCTTGGGGATATACCCAAAAGACTGTTACTCCAGAGGCACCTGCACATCCATGTTTATTGCGGCACTATTCACAATAGCCAAGTTATGGAAACAGCCAAGATGTCCCAGCACTGACGAATGGATTAAGAAAATGTGGTATCTATACACAATGGAATTTTATGCAGCCATGAAGAAGAACGAAATGTTATCATTCGCTGGTAAATGGATGGAATTGGAGAACATCATTGTGAGTGAGGTTAGCCTGGCTCAAAAGACCAAAAATCGTATGTTCTCCCTCATATGTGGACATTAGATCAAGGGCAAACACAACAAGGGGATTGGACTATGAGCACATGATAAAAGCGAGAGCACACAAGGGAGGGGTGAGGATAGGTAAGACACCTAAAAAACTAGCTAGCATTTGTTGCCCTTAACGCAGAGAAACTAAAGCAGATACCTTAAAGCAACTGAGGCCAATAGGAAAAGGGGACCAGGAACTAGAGAAAAGGTTAGATCAAAAAGAATTAACCTAGAAGGTAACACCCACGCACAGGAAATCAATGTGAGTCAATGCCCTGTATAGCTATCCTTATCTCAACCAGCAAAACCCCTTGTTCCTTCCTATTATTGCTTATACTCTCTCTACGACAAAATTAGAAATAAGGGCAAAATAATTTCTGCTGGGTATTGAGGGGGGGGGAGTGGGAGGGGGTGGAGTGGGTGGTAAGGGAGGGGGTGGGGGCAGGGGGGAGAAATGAACCAAGCCTTGTATGCACACATGAATAATAAAAGAAAAATGAAAAAAAAAATGTGGACATGTCAGAAGAGACACAACAGGACTTGGTAGAGTGCACTACTCACATGTTGGAGAAATATAACAAAGAAAAGGGTACTGCAGCCCATATCATGCAGTTAGACAAGAAGTACAATGCACCTAACACTGTCCTCGGAAGGTACTTCAGTAGTTTGTGACACATGAAGCCAAACACTTGCTAGGCAGGTGCTCTGCCACTTGAGCCACTTCACCAACCCTAAACAAAGTCTTGATTGGATAATATCTGTCATGTTAAGAAGAGGTAAAAGAAATAATCTCTAATGCATATAATTTAAGGTGAGGTGCGTTATTTACCTATTCCTTGTCTTTGTTTGTAGACCCTGTGAGGGTCACTACTCCAAGCTATTGTTTTCAACTTCCCTCCTCTCATTTCTCAAATAGTTGAACTAGGTTTGTTGTCCCAATCATTCCTTTAAGAACTCCCACTTGTAGAGTCAGGATGCTATGGCGTTGCAAAAAGCAGGGTTGTTGGTCAAATCAGAAATTCTTGATTCTGTAGGATATTTGCCCAGGTTTTCAGGCAACTGTGATACTTTCCCCAGAATCTGCTGGGTAAAATGCACATTAGCATTCAAATCTTCTTTGGGGTTGAAAACCTTAACTATAGAGGCCATTAATCACTATTATATATGAGGAATATACTATAACAATATTGTCACATCTACAGAAGGAAGACCTAGTGGGCACAGGTTATTGTCTAATGTTATTTTGTGATAATTCAAACAGTTTTAATTGATGTTTCATCAGGTGTGTGTGTGTGTGTGTGTGTGTGAGAGAGAGAGAGAGAGAGAGAGAGAGAGACAGAGAGAAACAGAGACAGAGAGAGAGATTTCTGCTTTTTCCCAGAATTACACACACACATCCATCTCACACATCAGTTTTCTTTCTCATTTCTTTCTGTCTACAGGTTAAATATTATAGACAAGACTGACTTGGCTGAGTCAGCCATGGCAAATCCAGATTCCAAGGTAAACTCCAAAAACCATAACAGATCAAGGGGCAAGGACCAGAATGTAAAGATAATGATTTGGCATTTTCCAAAGTCTGAAGTTCTAGGCACTTTTCCAAGTGGCTTTTCCTAATGGCTTCTATTGCAACAGTACCTGTGGGTGAAAAGGTCCTTCCTTGGTTTATGATCAGGCACTAACCTTTGAGGGAAATTCAGACTCCTTAAAGGTGGTCCCAAAACCCAGAGTCTTGATCAATTCTATGTGCTCTTCCTTGCAAAGATTTTCTGCCAGCCATAATCATTGGAACACTGACAATAGCTATGTTTTCAGGAGGTAAGACTTTGATAGGAATTCAAGATAATCATAATCTTAAAATAAATGATACAGTTAAAAGAGAACCTTAAAGGCACCTTGATTAACTCCTAGAAAAACAAGAACAAGCAAATCCCAAAACAAATAGAAGGAGAGAAATAATAAAAATAAGAGCTGAAATCAATGAAATAGAAACCAAAAAAACCATACGAAGAATTAATGAAACAAAAAGTTGGTTCTTTGAAAAAATAAACAAGATCAATAGACCCCTGGCAAACCTGACTAAAATGAGGAGAGGAAAAAAACCCAAATTAGTAGAATCAGGAATGCAAAAGGGGAGATAACAACAAACACCATGGAAGTCTAGGAAATCATCAGAGACTACTTCAAGAACCTATATTCAAATAAATTTGAAAATCTTAAAGAAATGGACAGATTTCTAGATACATATGAGCATCCAAAACTGAACCAAGAGGAAATTAATCACTTGAATAGATCTATAACACAAAATGAAATTGAAGCAGCAATCAAGAGTCTCCCCAAAAAGAAAAGTCCAGGACCTGATGGATTCTCTGCTGAATTCTATCAGACCTTTAAAAAATAACTGATACTAACCCTCCTTAAACTGTTCCACAAAATAGAAAGGGAAGGAAAACTGCCAAACACATTTTATGAAGCCAGTATTACACTTATCCCAAAACCAGGCAAAGACACCTCCAAAAAGGAGAACTATAGGCCAATCTCCTTAATGAACATTGATGCAAAAATCCTCAACAAAATAATGGCAAACCGAATTCAACAACACATCAAAAAGATTATTCACCACGACCAAGTAGGCTTCATCCCAGGGATGCAGGGGTGGTTCAACATACGAAAATCAATAAACATAATAAACCACATTAACAGAAGCAAAGACAAAAACCACTTGATCATCTCAATAGATGCAGGAAAAGCCTTTGATAAGATCCAACACCATTTCATGATAAAAGCTCTAAGAAAACTAGGAATAGAAGGAAAGTACCTCAACATTATAAAAGCTATATATGACAAACCTACAGCCAGCATTATACTTAACAGAGAAAAACTGAAACCATTCCCTCTAAAATCAGGAACCAGACAAGGATGCCCACTATCTCCACTCCTATTCAACATAGTACTGGAATTCCTAGCCAGAGCAATTAGGCAAGAAGAAGGAATAAAAGGAATACAAATAGGTAAAGAAACTGTCAAAATATCCCTATTTGCAGACGACATGATCCTATACCTTAAAGACCCAAAAAACTCTACTCAGAAGCTTCTAGACATCATCAATAGCTATAGCAAGGCAGCAGGATATAAAATCAACATAGAAAAATCATTAGCATTTCTATACACTAACAATGAGCAAACTGAAAAAGAATGTATGAAAACAATTCCATTTACAATAGCCTCAAAAAATATCAAATACCTAGGTGTAAACCTAACAAAAGATGTGAAAGACCTCTACAAGGAAAACTATAAACTTCTGAAGAAAGAGATTGAGGAAAACTATAGAAAGTGGAGAGATCTCCCATGCTCATGGATTGGTAGAATGAACATAGTAAAAATGTCGATACTCCCAAAAGTAATCTACATGTTGAATGCAATTCCCATCAACATTCCAATGACATTCATTAAAGAGATTGAAAAATCTACTGTTAAATTTATATGGAAACACAAGAGGCCACGAATAGCCAAGGCAATACTCAGTCAAAAGAACAATGCTGGAGGTATCACAATACCTGACTTCAAACTATATTACAAAGCAATAACAATAAAAACAGCATGGTACTGGCACAAAAACAGACATGAAGACCAGTGGAAGAGAATAGAGGACCCAGATATGAAGCCACACAACTATAAACAACTTGTCTTTGACAAAGGAGCTAAAAATATACGATGGAGAAATAGCAGCCTCTTCAACAAAAACTGCTGGGAAAACTGGTTAGCAGTCTGCAAAAAACTGAAACTAGATCCATGTATATCACCCTATACCAAGATTAACTCAAAATCGATCAAGGCTCTTAAGATCAGACCCCAAACTCTAAAGTTGATACAGGAAAGAGTAGGAAATACTCTGGAGTTAGTAGGTATAGGTAAGAACTTTCTCAACGAAACCCCAGCAGCACAGCAACTAAGAGATAGCATAGATAAATGGGACCTCATAAAACTAAAAAGCTTCTGCTTAACAAAACAAATGGTTTCTAAACTGAAGAGATCACCCACAGAGTGGGAGAAAATATTTGCCAGCTACACATCAGACAAAGGACTGATAACCAGAATATATAGAGAACTTAAAAAACTAAATTCTCCCAAAACTAATGAACCAATAAAGAAATGGGCACGTGAACTAAACAGAACTTTCTCAAAAGAAGAAATTCAAATGGCCAAAAAACACATGAAAAAATGCTCACCATCTCTAGCAATAAAGGAAATGCAAATTAAAACCACTAAGATTCCACCTCACCCCTGTTAGAATAGCCATCATTAGCAACACCACCAATAACAGGTGTTGGCGAGGATGCAGGGAAAAAAGAACCCTCTTACACTGTTGGTGGGAATGTAGACTAGTACAACCACTCTGGAAAAAAATTTGGAGGCTACTTAAAAAGCTAAACATTGATCTACCATTTGATCCAGCAATACCACTCTTGGGGATATACCCAAAAGACTGTTACTCCAGAGGCACCTGCACACCCATGTTTATTGCAGCACTATTAACAATAGCCAAGTTATGGAAACAGCCAAGGTGCCCCAGCACTGACAAATGGATTAAGAAAATGTGGTATCTATACACAATGGAATTTTATGCAGCCATGAAGAAGAACGAAATGTTATCATTCGCTGGAAAATGGATGGAATTGGAGAACATCATTCTGAGTGAGGTTAGCCTGGCCCAAAAGACCAAAAATCATATGTTCTCCCTCATATGTGGACATTAGATCAAGGGCAAACACAACAAGGGGATTGGACTTTGAGCACATGATAAAAGCACGAGCACACAAGGGAGGGGTGAGGATAGGTAAAACACCTAAAAAATTAGCTAGCATTTGTTGCCCTTAACGCAGAGAAACTAAAGCAGATACCTTAAAAGCAACTGAGGCCAATAGGAAAAGGGGACCAGGAACTACAGAAAAGGTTAGATCAAAAAGAATTAACCTAGAAGGCAATACACACGCACAGGAAATTAATGTGAGTCAACTCCCTGTATAGCTATCCTTATCTCAACCAGCAAAAACTCTTGTTCCTTCCTATTATGGCTTATACTCTCTCTACAACAAAATTAGTAATAAGGGCAAAATAGTTTCTGCTGGGTATTGAGGGGGTGGGGGGAAGAGGGAGGGAGCGGAGTGGGAGGTAAGGGAGGGGGTGGGGGCAGGGGGGAGAAATGACCCAAGCCTTGTATGCACATATAAATAAAAAAAAAAGACACGTTGATTTAGCCCAAATCGATTTAATTCAAATTGGGAAAAAGCAGTAAAGTACTTTATAGTGCTATACACTACAATAATATTGTTGTTTAAGCAATAGACATTTCCCATAAAAAAGTGTCCTTTGACCAAAGGAGGCAGATTGTCACCCACAAATACTTTTGACTCTGAAGACTTTTACCTAAAAAAAACCAAAATGTTACTATCTCCAGGGTTGAGGAGAAGAAGACAACTTAATGGAGCCATCATTTAAATTTAGAATGCATGTTTACCCCACTGGCAAACCGAGGGAGAGAGGTCATCTAAGGATGTACCCAAGATAGAAGCCATTCTATTGCCAAGTTCTCATGGCTCAGTCTCAATCTCAGGGGCCAAGAGGCAAAAAGTCATTTTGGAAACGACCTGGAATATGTAGGCTATTCCTTATCTTTCTTGCTCCTTTGTTATACTTCAGATACACTATAATAATAACTGGAGCTAATGTTTAACCTCCTATAAGCACCGCCCTAGATTCTTTACTGATTATTTGTTTCATGCTTGCAATAAGCTCATGCAGGTACTCCATTTCATAAATAAAGAAACTGAGGCACAGATATGATAGGGTCACATTGATGGTATTCTGGTCATCTTCGGTATGATGATAAAATGATCTCCAACCTTAGTGGCTTGCAAAAATAATAGCTTCTTGTTTCCTCTCCTGGTTCTGGAGGTTGACAGGCCTCAGCTGGGTGATTCTCACCTAGTGATATGCCCTCAGAGTCTCAGGTGGAGCTGCAGTTACATGGTGGCTGTGGCTGGAGCTGTATTGAATATTCTGTCTTTCACTTGCCTGTTGACTGGGACCCTATATGGGCTGTCATCAGCCTCTCCATGTAGCCTGCACTTCCTCATAGCATTAAAGATGGGCTTCAAAAGCAAGAATCCAAAGTGACAGATGAAATTTCCTATTTTGAATCAATTATAGCCTAGCTAGAAATTATAAATATGGCAATGGAATTCAATGAACCCTTCACTTAGCTTCCCTCAATGGTGAGATTTTCTATAACTATAGAACAATATCAGAACCAGGAAACTGACATTTGTACAATACTGTTACCTAGACTACAGAACTTATTCCATCTTGCCAGCTTTTACATGAACTTTAAAGTCTTGTGTATTCTGCATCCCACAAAGGGAATCCTTTGTGCTATCCCTTTATTGTCACAACCACCTCTACCAACCACCATTCTTGTCCACTGGCAACCACTGATCTATTCTCATCTCTATCATTTTGTCATTTCAAGAAGGTCATAACAGTGTTAAAATACAGTATGTAACCTTTTGAAATAGGCTTTTTCTCACTACGTACAATGCCTTTGAAATCAACCAATTATACATGTACCCATACTTCCTTTTATTGCTGAGTAATATTACATGTATCGCCTCAAGACCTAGCCATGGAAATCACACAATTTCACTTATACTGTAATTACAGGCCTGTCCAGATTCAAAAGGAGGGAACACAACTCCCACGGCACTTTGATGACAGTAGTGCCAATGTCACTTTGTTAGAACAGCAGGAGGGCTATTATGGAAATTATAATCTGCCACACATGGAAAGTAGTAAAGGTAGAGTCAGACTTGGGTAGTTGGACTCTGGCATCCATATTCTCAGAGTGACAACTTGTGCCATCCTTCCTACCATGATGGGAATAAAATCATGAGCTTCATCAAGCAGCAGGTCTATAAACATATTAAATATGTAGCACTAATTTTATTTAAATTAAAAAATTTGAAGGCAAGTAGAAAAGGCTTGGCAAAATTAGGATCTTACATTGGGGAAAAAATGATAGCAAGAAATATTTAGGTGAGCAGCCCAGAAGTAAGAAAAGATAGATGTAATTCACTTTTCATTCTACAAAACTTCCAATCTCCTAACTTCCTGTTCACTGAACAAACTCCATGAATGTTTACTGCCTAGGAAGACCTTAATACTTACTGAAGTTGTTATCACACTTTTATCCTAGATTACCCAAGTAGTTCTGTCTTCTGCTCAGTGGATCATCTAGGATACTTGACTAAGAGGGAAAAGATCCTGGAACCACATTTCTACTACCACAGATGAGCCAATCTCTGTCCTCCCAGGGGCCATCAAAAGCCACAGACGCATTAGCGTGAATTAGGAAAAGACCTGCCTTTCTTTGGGCAGATGCAACTTGGCTCCAGTTATCATGGTTTTGTCTTTGTTGCTCTCACCAATGCTCAACCCCACACATCCTCTTTGATGGCCCCACTGCTCAATCTTTCTTTCTGTGGATTCCAAACGAATCCACAAAGTTCCAAAGAGAACTTTGCTAGGTGCTAGGAGTACAAGCACATTCACACTGCCCCCAAGGTACTTAGAGAGGAGACAGTCAAGGAAGCAGAAGGTACAGCATGATGTTATAAATATATGACAGCATTCCAGGAGGCAAAACCTCCTGGCATAGGGAAATGGTTCTTAGGAAAGGCACCCCAAAGGATGAGTTTTCTGAGCTGAATTTTAAAAGGGAAAACAGGATTTAACCAAGGGACAAGAAGCATTAAGAAAGAGAAATTATGAGAAGTGATCCTGAGAAAGGGCAAAAAACATATACTCAAGCCCACCACAAGCTCTGTAGGGACTTTGGTGTGACTTAGAAAAAGGTCTTGCTGGGGACAAGAGAAAAGGCCTCTGTATTAGTTTTCTATGGCCACTACAACAGATTGCTACAAATTTTGCTGTTTTAAAATCACAGAAACCTTCTCACAACCATGGATACAGAAGTCTGAAACCAAGTTTTCAGCAGGACCAATACCTTGTGGAAGCCTTGAGGAAGCATCCATCCCAGGCCTCTCTCCTAGCTTCTGGTGGTTGCCAGCAATCCTTGGCTCTCCATGCTTTGTAGACTCATCACACCAATCTCTGCCTCCATCTTCACATGAAGAAATACCTCACTGGTTTTCTCTTCCCCTGTTGTGTCTTCTGTCTTTTTATTAGGACACATCATTTGCTTTAGGGCCACCTCATTAATCCAGGATGATCTCATTTAGAAACCCATTACTTAGTTCCAGCTGCAAAATCCTTTGCCAAAGAAGTACTGGAGGTTGGAATTTGGACATGCCTTTTTGGCAACTATAATTCCCCACACTACAATTCACTTGGAAGATGAATCCCCTCAGTCAAGTGGGCCCAGAGCAGGGCACAAACCATGCAAGCATGGTTTACCTTATTGACTCAATGAAACCCCTGTATTGAAAGACATTCACTTATAAAATCTTTCATTTTACAATCATCTCCAGAAATTGTGAGTAAAAAACAAATTCTAAAGAGTTAAGATGTGGCAATCCAGGAACACAGAGGTTCTACAGTATTTTTTTAATCTGAAACCTGGACCAGATGACTGAAAGAGAGCTAAGGACATATTCTATACATTACAAACCCTTTCAGAAGGGTCCAGAGAAATTAATATTAATATTTTTATAGTCAACATTTGTGCCAGCGAAAACTGGGTTATTAGGACAAAACAAAACAAAAAAACACACAGTGTGATGACACAGCACTTGGGAGGCTAAGGCAGGAGGAGTGTGAGTTCAAGGCCAACCTGAATTACATAGGGATACTCTGTCTCAAAACAACAAAAACCTTTCAGCTTTTAGAATTTTCAGATGTTAAAATTGTCAAAGAGGAATTAGAGACCTGTAGGTAATATCTCTTCTTGAAAAGGATGATGATTACCTAGAACCTATCAAATGTTGCATACACAGCCTCTCCCACCCATGTCAGCCCTCCCTCCCAACCCTGGCAATGAATGAGGCAGTCTGGACTCTCATCAGCCCTGGACTCTATGCAAAGCCACACTCTCTGTGGGGTGATTGGAACCAGCACCTCAGACTCCAGACTTCCAATGCTAGATGTATTTGTCTCTTGTACATTAAAATCACATCAAGTCATTTGAATGCCAACTGTTTTACAATGAAGAATAGGAGTTCACTTTTCTTTAGCTTGGGGCCACAAAGAAAGATTTTTTAAAATTAAACAGAGGGGAACATCAGTTAGAGAATACAGATGTGGAGTTACTATTGTTCACAAATTTAAAAGTTTAATGCATTTTCGATCAAAAATTAAAAAAAAGACAAAGTCTGTTTGGAAGAAAAACATTAAAGAACATCCAATAAAACGGGTGAAAGAATAAGGTACCAGCATTAGTAGTTGCTAAGTAGCCAATAAAACAGTGAGGTACTGGTATAGGAATAGAGAGAAATTCATTCATGTAGTCATTCATTCTTTGAACAAAGATCTTTTGAGAACCTATTAGGTAGGAGGTTGTTCCAGGTCTTACAGAAACAGCAAGGAACAAGTCTGATAGGGTCTCCCCACTCATGGGCCATATATTCTAGCGAAAAAATGAGATGTTAAAATAAAAATCAGCTGTGTGTGGTGGCTCATGCCTGTAACCCCAGCAATTCAGGAGGTGGCAATCAGGAGGATAAAGGTTTGAGGCTGCCCTGGGCAAAAAGTTAGCAAGATGTCTCGACAAATAAGCTGGGACTGGTGGTATGTGTGCAATCCTGCTACACTGGAGACAGAGGCAGGAGGATCACATCACAAGGCTGGCAAAAAAGGCAACACTCCATCTGAAAAATAAAGCAAAAAAGGGCTGGGAGTGTGACTCAAATGGCAGAACTTGTGCCTAGCAATTGTGAGTTCAAATTCAGTACTGCCAAAATAAAATAAACAGAAATCAGTTTGACATAAATCTGAAGATAATGATGTGGGTAGTGACGATGGTGACTATTTCAGATAAGGTGCTCAGAGAAGCCTCAAAAGAATCATGCAGAGAGCTAAGAAGCCAACCTCAGTATGCCAAAGAAGATGATATGATAGGATAGCATTTCTTACATGTTTCAATGAAACAAAAAGGAGTCAAAAATAGACCCTTCACTCTTGGGCATATACCTGAAGGAATGTGGCCCAGGATCCAATAGATACAGCCTTACAACTCATGCTTATCACAGCACTATTCATCATAGCCAAGCTATGGAAACAGCCCAGATGCCCTATAACTGATGAATGGATTAAGAAAATATGGTATATATACACAATAGAGTATTACTCAGCCGTAAAGAAGAATGAAATTATGTTGTTTGCAGGTAAATGGATAGAACTGCAGATCATCATGTTAAGCAAATAAGCCAGGCTCAGGACAAAAGTTGCATGTTCTCTTTCATATGTGGAAGCTAGACCTAAAAGGTAAATGTATACATAAGTACATTTATGATCTTGTATGTATGTATGTGCATATACATACATATATGTGTCTATGAGAGAGAAAATGATTCTAATAGTGGGTCTATCTGAGACTACGGGGAGGTGGGAGAGGAAAAGAGAACGAAAGAATGAATAATATTTAAACACAATGCACCTTATAAAGTGATGCACTGTACGCTGTGGAATATAGGGGAGCAGGGTGATAGAAAAGAGTAAGTAATGGGGGGATTAATCTGAGTAAATCACAAAATATACATGTCTGAAACACCCCCTTGAACAGTCAATATACACTTAAAAAAATTGAAGGACAGGAAGGAAGGTATAACAGGTCCTGACTGGGAGTGGATACCAGTGGGAGGAGGGAGGGAAACAGGTGAAGGACAGTGAAAACGGTGTATGTACTTTGTATATGTGAATGAAAACAGAACAAAGAAACCTGCTGAAATTGTTCTAAGGAGAGGGGCAAAGGGTTGAGGGAGGATTATGGAGGGTGAACCTAATTAAGAAACATCGTAAGCACATAAGTAAATGCCACAGTGAAACCCCGTACAACTACTACATGCTAATAAAAATGTAAAAGAAGTAGTCAAAAATAGAATAAAGCAACTTTAAGCAAAAACTTACTCAAGGTGACTATGACTCGAGTGTGATGTGAGTAATCCTACAGGCCCTGCCGCGATGCGAGTCTGGGTGCCCAGGTGGAACCTTTGGAGGTGGGGCCTAGTGGAAGTCCTTTGGCTATTGGGGGCGTGCCCTCAGAGGCCACCGTCAGACTTTCTGGTTGGTGATGCGAGCCCTTCCACAGACACACTGTGCACGCACGTGCGCTTTCACCCTCATCAGAGGCCCCTCCCTCACCGGGTCTCGGGCTTTAACCCTCCCACACTGTGAGCTAACCAAACCTCCTTCTCTTATGAGTAGCCTGTGTCAGGCATTTCATTATAATGGTGCAAAGCTGACTAATACAGCGATTAAAACAAAAATACCTGAAAAACACACTGCAGTGATCTCATAAATAATCAGCAGAGAGGCTGAGAACTGATTTCAACCCCACATCGCCCACACATACTCAGATTCTTGCAGAGCATCTGCAGGGTGATGACCGAGGTAATTCAAACCTTAGTCCCACATCTGACTGTTTCCTGAACTAGTACTTCAGAAGACAGAGATTTACGGTGACAAGGTTGTGACTGATGCCAAGGGTGTTTGTCCGAAGAAAACAACTCTCTCTGGAGGTCAGAGTCAAAATTCCTTCATACACCAGTCATCTCTGTCTTTTCAGAGCAGTCAAGATTCAAGCACAATATTCTCCTCTATCCAAATGACAAAAGAAAAGCACTTCAGTAGTCAAAAGTCACTTGCTCTATTTTTGAAAAGGTATCAAACTGTCTTTTAATTAGAAGGTTATTCTGGGCTCTATGTATTTGTTTTCTTTATTTGCTTTATAGCATTAATTACTTTGAGGATATAGAGCTGCCATTTAAAAAATGCTCTAATCTTGATGTGCCAAAAGCATACAGCTTTATATCCACACGTGTTCTCCAACTTTTTTTTCTTTTTGGTGGAACTGGGGTTTGAACTCAAGGGTCTCACACTTGTTGGACAGGTCTCTACCTCTTGAGCCACTCCACCAGTGGAGTGTTTTTTTGTGTTGGGTATTTTCAAGATAGGGTCTCAGGAACTATTTGACTGGGTGGCTTTGAACCTCAATTGTCCTGACCTCTACTTCCCGAATAGCAGGATTACAGGTAAGAGCCACTGGCACATAGCTCTGTGTGTGTGTGTGTGTGTGTGTGTGTGTGTGAGAGAGAGAGAGAGAGAGAGAGAGAGAGAGAGAGAGAGAGAGAGAGAGAGAGAAAGGAGAGACTGGGGTTTGAACTCAAGGTCTCATGCTTGCTAGGCAGACACTCTACTATTTGAGCTACTCCACTGGCCAAAGTAGAATCATGAAGTTGAGCTTAAACCAGAAGAGGGTAGGAGGAAATAGGGAAGGTACAAAAGGAACAGTCTGAGTTTGCAAGATGAATAAGTTCTGGAGAGCTAAAGTAAACATAGTGACTATAGTTAATTATTCAGTATTGTACACTTGAAATTTTATAGACAGCTGAAGGATATAACTATATAAGACTTTAAATGTTCTCACAGCACACACATAAAAATGTAACTTTGTAAGGTTATGAACCTGTTAATTAGCCTGATTGTGGTCATCACTTCGCAATGTATATGTATATCAAAACATCATGCTTATACCTTAAAAACATGTAATTTTTATTTGTTAATCATACCTCAATAAAGCTGGGGGAGAAGAAACAAAAAATAAAATTACTTTAAAAAATTAAAAAACAACCAGGCCCCAGTGATAGATGCTTTTAATCATAGTTACTTTGGAGGCTAAGATCAGGAGGGCAGCAGTTCAAGGAGAGCTTGGGCAAAGAAGTTTGTAAGACGTCATCTCAACAGAAAGAAAAGGTGGGGGTGGTGGTGTATGCTTGTCATCCCGGAGACAGTCGGAAGCTTAAAAATGGGAGGATCACAGTCCAGGCTGGCTTTGGCAGAAAGGGGAACCCTATTTCCAAAATAACCAGAGCAAAAAGGGCTGCTGGCATGGCTCAAGCTGTAGAGTGCCTTCCTTACAATTGTGAAGCCCTGAGTTCAAACCCCAGTACTGCCAAAAAAAATTGAAAAACAAGAGCTGAAACTGGGGATTGCATGGAGCAATAAATTGTCTATTTTATCAACTTTGAAAGTACATCAATTTTATGTTTATGTGTACAAAAGGGTGTATGGAAAATATGCTGAGAATAAGTAAGAGGCTAACAGTTCTAACACCAATATAATCAGCACACTCTCTATGTCATATCTGTGAACTTTCTACCTTAGAATGGACCCGATGATCAATACAGTAAATGCTCACTCTGAAAAGAAGTTGTTTTATTGATGATCATTAATGTGTCTATTCAATTAACAATTTCCTAGCATAAACAAAAAGCATCAGAATATGAATATTGCATGTCACTATTGTTGAAACATTATTATAAACTCTGTCCCTCACTTGATATGGCTGTGGACACCCAGGTTACATTTAAAACCTGAGCTCTCCTTAGAAGTCCTGGAAGTCCATTTACAGCTAATAATTAAACCACAACCTGAGCCAGGAAGGGGAGGAACTAGTGTTCTAAGAAAAATTAGAGAGACAATTGAAACTCTTTTCCTTCTTGACTCCCTAATTCTCAGATTAATTTTTTATTAACTTTTCCATGGAGCTAGAGAAGGAGGTGTACCCTCTGCTTGCAGGACTCCGAGCACTATCACTTCCATTGATGGTTTTCAACTGAAAGTAGAGGGGAAGGAGAAAGTGGCAGAGGGATGCAGTGTGAAGAGGTGAAATGTATTGCTTGATAAAAACATGCTGTATGTTATGTTGCAATTTTATTTTAGGGAGCATTGTAAGAATCTTCTTGTTTTCAGAATATAAATATTTAAGGAAGATGGGATGGTTGAATTTATCAGAATGGGGCAAAACTTATGAGAATACAAGGTCGATCTTATTTATTTTATTGCTCGAACACTTTGATAGCCTTTGTTAATTTGTAGCCTTTTTAATCTTACTGAGAACAGTGTGTTAAGGCTGATTATAGATTTTTTTTTTCATTTGGGTCAAGTTGTAGTCTATCTGGGAAATATTACTCAATGCTTATGAAATGGTATTGGCACCATTTCTTGGTTTCAAGGCTAATGAAATGTTTTCTCTTTTTATTTTTTAGTTCGTTTTGGTCGATACTTAAAAGAGGTTTATCATCTTGTACTTATTTCACATCCTTTCCCCCAAATTCCATATTATCTGTTTAAGGAGTAGATTAGTTGTGGAACCTTTATACAGTGAAATGCTTTGCAGCCATCAGCCGTAATGGTATAGAGGTGTATTTATGGACAAGGAAGTACACTTGTGATGTGTGGTGAAGCAAAGGTAGGAGAGGTGATGGGACAGTGTGATACTATGTTATTAAAATATTATAAATCATAGCCAACATTTAACTTTTGATGTGTCAGGTGCTATATAAGTAGAACACATGGATGAACCTATTTAGTTCTTTTAACAGCCCCATGAAGTAGGTATCACTAAGTTCTTCCTGTCACAAACAGGAAAGTGAAGCCCAGAAAGGTGAACAATCAACTTCAGTCACACTGCCTTAAGTGACCACCTCAACATTTCATAAGACCAATTCTACATCCTCCATAGAGTTGGGATTTAGAGGACTGATAAGTAAAATTTACTTTCTTTCTCTGCCCAAATTTGGAACCAGTGAGAGACAGACACAGAAACCAGGCTGTGCAATGCTAATACTTCACTCTTATGGAGGCCAATCTATGCACTCAGCCACAGCATTGCTACATGCTACAGGCCTCCCTGGTGGAGCCTGATCCTATCATAAAGGAGCTAGTAGAAGACACTTCCAAATTTGCCAGTCAGATAATCCACTGGGAAATGTATTCTCCAACATTCATATATTGGTGTAGAAACATGGCTGTAAAGATGATTAAGTGGCTGTATGGATGAATACATTAATGGGGCATTAAATGAGAGGAATTGTAATCCCTTGTGTTACAGTCCAAGAATTGATGCTTCTCAAGAAGATGACTTTGAGTGAGAATCAATTTTTTCTTTCCTCCTTTCAAAAATTGATTCTATATGCTTTGATGAGTTGAACCAGATGTTAAATAGCTTTCTGACAGCTGTCACTAAGAATGTATCAGTTTAGGTAACTTCTGCCCAAATTAGAGCGTGCATATGAGCATTCACTGCAGAGATTCTACAAGTTACTTGTTACCCACTGTTTCTCTGTCTCCTCTTATGTGCCCCATTTTTTGAAGATCATCAGGTAATAGCTGATTAAATGAATATTCATATCTGACAAACCAAACCATTTCAGAGGCAGCAAGAGCCATGAAAATTACTTCTCTCCAATAGCAGTATAGAAATGGCCTTCTCTAAAGTGGCACCAAATAAATAAAAAAAGAGTCATTTTGTTCCTGCAGTTAAAAAGGTCAGTATGAAGTTGACTTCATGCTTGTAGACATGACTTCAAGATGGGGTCTTCAGAAGAACAGACTGTAAATCTCTATGTGTCTAAATGTCATGCATCCCAAACACATTAAGATGAATCCACTACTACTAAGGATGCCTCCCTTCTGTTATAAAACTTTCCATTGAAATACAATAAATACACACGAAACAACACATATCATAAGTACAGAGCTTGGTGAAGTTTTATAAGCTGCACATGCCCTTGTACTAGCCCAGGCTCGACACCTGACAGTCTCAATTTATGCTCCCTTCCACTACCTTGGTCACAAAGATTTGGATCCACTATATTGACTTCTAACAGCCTACATGAGTCTTACCTTTTTGTACTTCATCTACATGAATCAGGTTCCATGTGTTCTTTTGTGACTGTTTTCTTTCACTTTGCACTGTGCTGGTGGGATTCTTCCTGGAGCACAACTTACAAAGTTGCTTTTTGTGGCAGGTTTGTACTTAAGAATTTATGAGTACAGCATAACATGTTCACACAATTAACACCAGAATTTTACTCCTCTTCACTTTAAGGGCTTATCATGATATCAACTATACTATCTTAGGACAAATGGCAAAGTTAACTATAATTTGTTCCAAGAAGAAAGGGGTACATTAAGGAGAACCGTTGAATAATCTGGGCATCTGTTTTGTATTGAGCTTTCTAAAGTATGTTTGCAAAAACAAGGGCTCAAGAGGTCTCAGTTAGGAGGACTGGCTTCTGGCATCTGCTTATCAGTGGGTGTAAGGACATCTATTTCTCTGAGCCAAATCCCTTTTCATTCTTTTTTTGGGGAGTGGGGGTAGGACTGGAGTTTGAACTCAGGGATTCTTGCTTGCAAAGCAGGTGCTTTACTGCTTGAGCCATGCCTCCAGTTCATTTTGCTCTGATTATTTTGGAGATGGAATCTTGAGAAATATTTGCCCAGGCTGGACTTGAAACTTGAGCCTCCCAATCTCAGCTTCCCAAGTAGCTAGGATTACAGGCATGAGCCACTGGTGCCCGGCTTAATCGTATTGTTTTAAGGCTGTAATCCCAGCTACTCCGGAGGCAAAGGCAAGAAGCAGAGGCATGAGGATCACCAATTTGACGCCAGATAGGCAAAACTAACAAGACCCTAAACAAAATAGCAACAAAAGGACTGAAGGGATAGAGTGCTGGAATTCAGTCCCTAGTATTGTCAAAATGAAACAAAGCCACCAAAAACCAATAATAGCAGCAAAGTAACTTAGAAAATAATTTCCTAATCCTGTTGGAAGGAATTAAAGATCATGCTTCAGAAGTTGTCATTGCTTTCTCCTCTAAAAACAAGTGTCACTGTAAAAATAAAAGTAGAGTCCCACTTTTAAGAACTTAGTAGAAGCCCTGAGAGAGAAATTACCCCTCACTAAGAGATTTTAACAGCAGCCTATTTCCTCACACTCGCTCTCCCTTGGTGACAGTGCAACTGTCTTCTAAGCACAGTTACTGGTGCTTTACCTCTGAACTCCAGGGAAAGCACAGATTTTACACTCATCCTCAAGATGCGTCCTTCACTCAGGACACATCTTTCACACGTGGGTTCTTAATCAGATTGACTGGGTTAATGTTAGTTGAATGAAGATTTTATTGCAAGCACTGTGCTACCATGTTGGTCTCGATCTTTCACATACCTGTTCTTACACACAAGGTGGAGACAATCAGTATCTTAGTAACTTTTAGCACATTGTTTAATGTCACAGCTAACAAGTGGCAAGACTTGGTGCAAAATAAGGTCTTTCTTTCTTTCTTTTTTTTTTTTGTTGTTGCTTTTTTTGTGATAACAGGGATGGAACCCAGGGCCTTGTGCATGCTAGACAAGCACTCCACCACTGAGCTACACTGCCAGCCTCAAACAAGCTGTTCTCTAATTTCAGGAATCCTCCAAAAGGACCTCCAAATGGGCAAACTATATCAATGGGAACAACAACAACCAAAAAACAACAACAGGATTGGATTTTCACCCATAGAGTAAATCAGTATCCATGGATCCATGCTGAGATAAATAGTTAATTAATAATAAAAAATAAGGAAACAGGGCAGCTTTTTCTAACAGTAGAACTCCACTTGACATAATGTAGATGGAAAGAAGACAGCAGAGAATCTCCCAAGAGCATTAGTTTACCAATATAGCCTGTCCCAGGCAGACAGTACCCTTCACCAGGTCAAGGTTAACATCACCACTGACAAGATGTGCCAACACCATGAACTCATGACATGATGCATCAAGAATGGCATATCATCTGTGATATTTTTGCCAAAATCCTGGTTGATCAGACAAATGCAAATTGAGAGCTGGTGTACAAAGTATCTGCTCTACAAAAGAGTCAAAGTCTCCCCTCCTCAAAGAAAGCCCAAGATAAATAGAGACTGTTGCAGATTGGAGAAGCCTAAGGAAAAATAAGTAAGTGCTAAGTAATTGAACAGGATCCTTAAAGAGAAAAAAGTCGTTGGTGGAAACACTGGTGAACAAAACAAGAAAAGATTCCACATTCCTGAATGTATGTCAAAACCTTGACTTAAAACCCCAGACAGCCAACTCCCAGATGCCATCACAACCTCCTTACAACCCCAACCAAACCAAAAGCAACAAGTAGGTGGGCATTGTGGTGCATGACTGTAATGTCAGCACTCAGAAGAATCAGGAGGATCGTGAGTTCAAGGTCAGCCCGGCCAATTAGCAAGATCCTTCTCAAAAAAACAAAAATAAAACAAAAGCAACAAGTACTTCCCCTTAATGACAGTCCTCTTATCCCCAAACTTTCCCCTTTGAATGATCTCCCCTCTTACCAATAGCCTATGTAGGTTCAAAGTGAACAACTTCCTTCTTCCTTCCCCAAATTGTTATTCTAAAATTACTCTTAATTCAGCAATTTTTCCAGCTGCTATCTAGCCTTGCCCTTGGAAGTTGCAGGAGCTTGACCAAAGACCTGGTTCTTTCCAAGCTAGCTAACATCTGTAATTGCTCAATAAACCATTTATTTCAGAAAGCCCTCCATCTCAAGAGTTTTGCTTTAACAGTCACAGGGAAAATGCACCTTCTGTTTTTATTCACTCTTTTATGGTGCTCCCTTCTACCAAGGATCCCAGCATGAATTTCGAGGTTGGATTTAAAGGAATGTATCACAACAGACAGCTTTGGCTAAAGTGACCATCAATCTCCCACTAGAACTGGCTTTTAAAATAAGATTTTTTAAAAATGTGATTGTTAGGCCTTCCTAGGAAGCACAAGACCCTGAGTTCAAACTCTAGGACCTCCAAAAAACAAAATGTGAACTTTAAATGTAAAAACACATACCTGAAAGTTCTCTGATTGTGCCGTCATCCACATAGTATCTTCATTCTTAGACTAGCAATAAGTTGGCTTTCCCACTCCTGGGTATCACATCCAAAATGACCATATCCAGAGGGGAAAGGGGTCCATCTCTTCCTCAGGTCTTTTTTGGAAAGTGAAGAAAACTTTCTTTCAAGCTTAAGTTCCATGAAGCTGCAATAATGGAGCATCAGCTAGGATGTCCCTCTGTCCTTCAAGTCCATCATTGGGGTCAACCTCCTTTGCACACTAGACAGAGCCCTAGAGAAATTTGAAGATGGTCTGGCTCAGTCCTACCTTCAGATAGTCTGAGTTAATTATCCTGGTCGTTTTCAAAGTTCCCAGATGATTCTAGCGTACAGCTGATGTACAGAACCATGATGCAAATAGGAGCCTGATAATCCCACAATCCATACAGTGCCTGCAGTCCTAGGGCGAGCCCATTCTCTGCCTTGTTACCCTAGATATCTGGTCTCTTGTGCCCACTGAAAACTTTATTAAATTGCATCTTTTTTAAGATGCAAAAACAGGCAAAGAGGAAAGCATATAAATTTACTTAATATAAGTTTTATGTGACATGGGAGCCTTTGTGAGAAAATGAAGACCCTAGTGGCTTGGTGTTTCATAAAGCAATAGAAGCAGGAAGATCACTGTCACCTTCCCTGTCTGCCCTAAAGCAGGCATAAAACCTAGAAGGATTTTCTGACCTTCTCTTGAAGCAGATCCCAAGACAATCATGTAGGTGCTGCCTTTCCTGACCTGGAGGAAAGGTACTTCTGAACAAGTGGGACTTGTTCTGTTCCCCCCAATTTACTACTGTGAGATGGTACCCTCTTTGTGTAACCAGATTTCATGATGACTGTCCACTCATTATCCAAACTAAACATAAAAAATACACAAAGTTGCCTGTTTCTTCAATTCTTCATTTCATTATGAAGACTCCTATGTCATTTAAAATAATGTTAAGTTAAATTCAGATTTAATAAATCTGAATTTTTCTCTTGCTAATCTGTCTATTGCTAAAGTTTTGAGCCAGGAACCTAGCAATGGTGAGGAAGAGATACAACCAAGAGAGAGGAGTGGAAATAGGGATTGAGAGAACAATCAGCCAGGAGGAGGTGGGGCAGAAGAACAAACGTGGCCTTTGTCCATTGGCATGGAGAAGATACTTACAGGCCACAGTCAGGAGTTTAGATCTTCTTCTAGAGTAAAGGGAGGCCCCCAGCAAGTGAGCAAGGGTTTAAGATAAGGAATCAAGTGTGTGAACAGGGAGACGACCCAGCAGGAAATGTGGCGATGGTCTGGACCCAGGTGACCGTTCCTCAGGACTTTTACTGCTCTGTGTCTGTAGTCACCAAGTAGAATCACCTTAAGTATGGAGGAGCCTGACTTCCACTGGCTTTTCCAGCTGATCTTACTGGTCAGCTGACTCCTGAATCTGCAGCTACGTGCTATAATAAAGTCCTGAGGAGGTGACCTCCTCGAATCATCTCAGTTTTCTGATTAATCATTTAGCTGGGACACCTAAGATGACTCAGGTAAAAAGATACATGAACTTCAGGTCAGGATCACAATCCTATCTCAATCATATAGCAGCCCCCTCCTTCAGGGTGTGTGTGGGGGTATTTTAAAAACCTTATTTCCATCCAATCCCGGTTTCCTAGCAACCAGGAAGAATCCTCTGCTTTCCGGATGTCTGTGAGCACCAGTCCAAGCCCGCTTCTGCTCAAGCTCGTCCAGGAAGCAGAGAAAGAACAAAAGCACCGCCATCATCACAGGTGGTGAGAGATTCTCCAGGGGGATTTGTGAAGAGCCCGGTGGGCACCTAATAGAACGTGGCAGAGATGTGTGCCACAGTTACAAGGGTTGCAGGGGGACCCGCATGGGGTGTGCAGAGATTCCGCAGTGCATGGAATTCCTCTAGAATATGGGGGCTGTGACTTCTGGGAGGTTGTCTCTATGAAAGAGCTGAAGCCTGAAGGCAGATGACATCTTTCAGTACTGCTTTTGTGTGTGTTTCCAGCCACTGGTCCAGTTTTCTTTAATGCTCTATAGACAGAAAAGAGGGGTGATTGGCCAAATTCAATCAGAACTGAGTAGTCTATGTAAATGACCCTTTTTCAACAAGAGAAAGCTGCCCCATGCATGTACATCACCGAATTCTGCAGTAAGAAGGAACCAATCCAATCATTAGATACTTGTTTTGTAGAGGAAGAAAAGCAAGAAACAGAGTGGAAAATTCACCTGTCTATGGTGACCCAGCTAGCTGGCCACCTTGTAGGATCACCTGACTCCAGCCTAGGGATTTGGGTTGGGAGATACTCATTTTTAAAAAAATATTTAAGCCTTTGAATTGATGCCACATTGAACTGGAAGGGGGGGGCGCTAAGATGAAGCTGCAACAACTAAAGACTCAAATTTTATTATTTCTAAGTCTGAAATTCAAGGGCTTGCTCAGAATTACAAGAAAGGGTTAAGACAAATGCCGAGTCTTCCACATTTTAGGCTTCAAAGTTAGTTGAGCATACTTCCTCACAGACCTGAGGTAGGACAAATGTCCTATGAACAAGTGTTTTTCCTTTATGGAGTGAGAGAGAATGTTAGAGCGAAAGGTGATGTTATCCAAGCCTATCATTTTTTGGTAGCACTGCGACTGAGGTGTTGGCCGTGGCTATGCCAGTCAGTGGTGGAGTGGATACCTCACCCTGCCCTCTGGATTCCTTGGGCCAGGGCTTTTCCTTCTCTAGGAATGAGGTCACCTCTGTGGCTTGCGGGTCCTCCTCCAGGTGACTTCTCTGCAGAGAGCAATAGCAGTGTCTGAAGTTAATCTACTTCCTTCCCAGGCTTTCTCCTTAACCACTAACTCACCATTCCCAAAGGACAGAAGCAGATGTAGCAGCAGTCAGAAGGATTCAAAATAATTTAGTTATGCTCATGAATTGAATGAGTGGCATCCGGTTACCCTCTGCTTGATGTCAGAGAGCTTATTCAAATGAATCTCAGTGTTTCTGTATGACAATTGTCAAGCAAAGTTTCTAAACTTTTTTTCCAACTATCTTTAACGTGATTTAAAAGTGTATGCAAAATTTTAAAAATACAAAGGGTAATTTAATGAATATCCAGGGACTTTCCATTCCAGAACCAAAATAGCTGATAATGTTTTTGTCATATCTGTGTTGTATTCAGTGTTCTCCAGAGAAGCAGAATGTGTGTGTGTGTGTGTGTGTGTGTGTACGCACAGGTAACTGCAGACACCTGGTCAGCTCACACATACACATGCAATGTACACACAGAGAGAGAGAGAGAGAGAGAGATTAATTGATGCTAAGGACTTCGCTCACATGATTGTGGAAACTTGGGCAGTCCAAAATCTATGTAGGAAATCAGCAATCTTCAGACCCAGGGAAGAGTTGCAATTAGAATATAAAGGCTGTGTGCTGACAGAACTCCTTCATGTTTATTTCTTTTGGCCAAATAAGTCAATCACATGGTCAAACACAAAGACAAAGGATAGAGAAAAATATATTCTACCTATTTAATAAGGGGACCTGCAAAAAAAAAAGAACTCCTTCATGTTAAGAGAGGTCAGTGTTCTTTCAAGATCTTCAGCTGAATAGGTAAGACCCACTCACATTACACAGTGTAATCTGCTTTAGTCAAAAATCCATCAATTTAAATGTTAATCTTATCCAACAAACACTTTCATAGAAACATCTAAAACGGTGTTTGACCAAATAGCTAGGCATCATGGCCCAGCCAAGTTGACACATAAAAGTAACCATCACAATGTGCTTAAAATCTAATTTAAAGAAATACAACATTACAAATAGAGTTGATTCCTATTTACAATTATCACTGAATACCTCCTTTTCAAACGTGATGATTTTTATAAACTCCTTTTTGTGACTTCAAACCCCTTTTGACCCAATCAACTGATCTTAAATTTCTGGTTCAAAGTTATGGTGGGAATTGAAGACAAATTTATCATGATCACATGGTTTTTCAAGAACCTCTAAAAAAAAGCTCCATCATGAGCCATCCTCCCAGGGTGGACACACTGGAGTCACCATGGTGAGTGCACGCAGGAAACCGCCAACATATTCAGATCACAAATCATCCATGTTCCCAGAGTTCTTCTGCCCAAATGGCTTTTATCAATGACCACATGAACCATTTCTCATTTATATGCTAGATTATTGTAAGGATGAGTACATAATAAGTGTTAGAAAACCTTGGAAGGAATATAAGATGTCAGATAGATACAAGGTACAGTGCACTAGCCTCTGGACAGCTTTCTGACTTGGAACCTACTGTAGAAGAGGCCTAAATCCTGTTCCCCCTCAGATCCCTTCCACAACCTAGGACTCCATGACTGGTATTTGGAGCAACAGCATCCCTAATTCAGATTCTCTCTGATTTGCTGCTGTAGCTTCTAGGCTGAGTCTCCCCAAAGGATATCAGACACAGTGTAAGCTGGAGGTAACCTGCTCAGCAGGATAAGCCTTGGGTCATGGAAAGAAGGCTCATAAAGAAGGAAGTGAAAAAGCTACTGTGAGTATTCCTGAAAATGACTTTCATTTGTGACTCTTGGCATTTGGTAGGTTGTCATTGGTGCTTTGGATATTGGCAAGTGGGTAAAAAGCTAAGGAAGACTCTATTCCAGCACTATAGGAGAAAATCAGAAGGTGGTCTGGCCTTTGTCTCTTGCCAGGGAGGCCCCACAATGGTGCAAGACGATGAATGTTTTGGGGGGGTGTTTCTGCTGCCAGCATGCACATGTGAGACACCCCCATTCTAGAGCCTCAGAACAGAGCCACAGCCTATTCAGCCTGTGGTGTCAGGAGGGACCATTGAAAGGGGCAGAACTTACAGATACAAGATAAAGGAGAGATTCTGAGAAGATGTACCTAAGGGCCCAGCATTTAACTTGCAGCCTCTGCCTCTTTTATTGTCAGCCTTATCAGCCAAATAATGCATCTCCTTTTTCTTGACTACTGAACTTGTTCAAGCTAACTCAGGAAATACCAAGTTTCCCATGGAATTTTTCCCCCTCCATCGTAGCTTTTCTTTGACTTGGTATTTAACAATGTTAGTAAAAAATCACAGACCATATAAAAGGGGGAAAAGATGTTACATTCTATTTCATATGTACTACAGGCAAAATACCTTTTTCACTAAAGACCTTATTACAGGCCTCATCAAATGTTCTCTCTCTGCCTGTGAAGGTAAATGTCTTTTACTACATCCTTAAGAAGCGTGGGAGTAAACCATGTATGAATTCACATATTTACACATATGTGTTTGAAATTCAAAATAGTAACAAAGAATAAACCATAAATCAGGATTTCCAATTCCTCTCTGTATCTCATTCAGTGAATTATAATTTCAAACTGACATGAATTTACTTGTATGTAGAAAGAATACATTTAGGCTACTTTAAGGTATCTTGCAATGATACAGCAAAAACTCAAGAATTTCTTTCAATCTAGAAAAATTTAATGACTTAAAAGAAAGCTTTAGAAGCCAAAACCAAGCATTATCCTCCACTGTAAACTAGCTCAAGGTGTCCCAGTGTGATAAACAGACAAACAGCCCTGGCCTCATATAAAATTGTAAGATTTGATGATGAGCCTCACAGACCCTGTATCCAGGGATATGATGCCCCTTTCTCTTTTCTTCCCATTGTGCATATCTACCTCCTTTTATTAACAGTCACTGTTAGGCTAGTGGAGTGGCTCAAGTGGTAGAGCGCCTGCATAGCATGCATGAGGCCCTGAGTTCAAACCCTAGTACTGCCAATAAATGAATAAATAATGAGGAGATACTTGAAAATAATAAACATAGCATTTAAGATAAAATCACTGTTGGTGTTGGCTCAGGTGGCTCATGCCTGCAATCCTAGCTACTTGAGAAGCTGAGATAGAGAGGATTGTGGTTCTGGGCCAGCCCAGGCAAAAAAGTTCATGAAACTCCCATCTCAACAGACAAAGCTGGGCATGATAACTCATGCCCATCATCCCAGCTATAGTGAGAAGCCTAAAGTAGGAGGATCATGGCCAGACCAGCCTGAGCAAAAAAGCAAGATCCTATTTTCAAACTAACCAGAGAAATAAGGGCTGTAGGCATGGGTAGAGCACCTGCCTACAAACTTGAATCCTGTATAAAAGTCACTGTTAGGGATGAATCTGATAAGGATACACCAATTGGAATAACTAGGTTTTTACGCATAACTCCTCCTGAGAGCATTTGCAGTCTAATGAGGACAAGCCTTAAAGCAAAAAAAATACATCTCTGTAGCATTTTCTGTGTCTGCAATTTATCAGTTTTGGACATTCTGCCTGAACTTAGAATGGGCAGCAAGCAAACCTTTGTTTTAAATAGAGGATCTCAAACCTAGTCTTATAAAAAATCTTTTCTGTATATGGGTATTTGGTATACTTCCTGAAAATTCTGTTTGAACATTGAGTTTAATTTTTAGATAAATGTGATTTAAGTTAATTTTGGTTAGACATTTTATACCTGCAGCATTGCAGGATTACTGTGAAACAAAAATTGAATATTAACTCAGCTACCAGAAAATCAGTGACATCCGTCAGAATTTGGTCTCAGAGGGAGGAGTTGGGAAGAAAGCCTGTTTGGGCAGACTGAGCCCCATGTCACCCACAATGGTTCAATGCTGCTCTCTTGCTTTTAAGGGGAGATTATATTGGCATCAGACTTCGAGAAAATGAATTTGACCCAAAAGGAAGAAGGCAACTCACCTTTCTAGATGATATGGTAAAGAAAGGCATGTCAATGCCACTCACATTTGTGTTCTTGTGTACGAAGGGGACAGAACAAGAATGGAACTTATATAGTAAGCCAGGCTAGCATATACACACACAAAGACACATGTGTGTGCACACACGTCCTCTTCCTCATCTTTTCCTCATTCTAAGTTTGTCTACATGGTCATTTCCGCACACAAAACAGAAAGCAAAAACAAAAATGAGAAAATAAAAATCCTATTAAGGGGAGAAAAAAATTAAAAAGCAAAAGAGTGCAAGATAAATTCATGTTATTAAAATTTTCTGACAAAATTAGCTATCATGTACTTCTCACACATAATCATTCCTTTCCATTTGCATTAGTGGAGGAGACCAAAGCAATAAACAAATCCTAAAGTCTCTTGTGTTAGTCATGCTGAGATCCAAGTTTGTGTTAGGTTCTGCTAGTTCTGGCACAGAAATTAGGGAAGAAATCACAGAAAGGTCAAATCCCAGTTTTCCCTCTTACTATCCTTGCAATAAGAAGGATAGTAAGGACAGTTCTCTCTGCTCTCCCCATCTGACTAACGTAAGGCTCACTGACTTTCAAACCTCTTTGGAGCTAAGTTTGTACTTAAGCCTTTTTTCTTCTGTACACACCACATTAAACAGAGAAATTAAATAGATTAGCGCTGTGCTTGTCAAACTTTAATGAGTCTTATCACAGTGCTGTTTTGGTTCAAGGAAGGGGTGGGGCTGGGAGTTTGTGCTCTAATGAGCATACAAGTGATGCCATTGCCACTGATACAGGCATCGAACTCTGGATTCAGTTTCAACAACTGAGCATGGCCCGACTTCCCTGATTTATTTATTTAGGTGCATGTGTCAGTTTGATTCAGTCCCTGTAAGAAATAACTGTATTGCTTAGAGAATATTAGAACTTTAAAACTCAGCTAAAATAAACAAAACCCAAACCAACCTTCTCTTTTCTGGGTGTTGGGGATGGGAAGGAAAGAATGATTATACTTGCATAGATAAATCGTAAATATGTTTAATGAACAAAAACTCTTAGAAATTACCAGGAAAAAGTCATCAGTAATACAAGAATGAACACCCACATTGATCCTTAGCTGCATAAAGCTTTGTGAGACTCTCTGCAGGTCACCACATCTGGTCTACCTCCCCTCCTTTGCTCATACTGGTCCCTGCACCTGGGTTGTCCTCCATCTGTAGAAACTCTCCTCATCCCCAAGGTCCAAGAAAGCCTCCCCTCTGAAGCCTCCCAGGATTGTCCCTACCTCCCCAGTGCACACAACTGTCTTTTCCTCCAAGTTCCTGCACACCTCCCTGTGCCCTGGAAGCACATTTCTGACACAGTACCGAATCAGAATGGCTGTCTGTAACCCTTTTTCCTCAACTTCACCTTTTGCTGTGGGCCCAGAGAGCATCACTCACTCACCAAGAATATAAGCCAGTTGTTGGCAATACCTAGATTTGAGCCCACATTTCCCAGCCCAGAACCGAGGTTAGTATTCTCTTCATTAATTTAGCCTTTTTTTTTTCTGGACCACAGAAATCAAATAACTGTTTTAGTGGAAGATAAATTTAATGCCTGAAGATCCTGAAGTATTTCTGGTGAGCTTCAGGTTATTAAACATAGGTAATGACCCTTCTCATCTCAGACATGATAGATAGAACAGGCTTAGCAGTGCCATCATCACTGGGTCAGGGAGACCTTGGTCAATGTCTAAGCTCTCCTCTGCATTCCGTACTTCCCCCTTCCCAGGCACACTATGACTTGGCCATCAGCATTGCTTTGCAATGGCTGGATCACTCAGAAGACTTGAATTGGCTGGAGCGGGAGGAAGTGTAAGTTGAAATACATTTGTTGTTTTTCTTCTTAACATGTGACTGTGATTAATGATAGAGGAAGTTCCAGCCCTATCTGGTATCTTCCACCATGAGGAACTCTGACTGGAAAACACTTCCAGAGCGAAAATCCTCCTTCAACTAGAAACTTAATGAAATACCACAGTTGCAAGCTTGAGGAAGTCATAGATGTGTTCATGTATTTTCATTTCTACTAATTGGTTTTTGTTACATTAAAACTTTCTTGCATGGAATATTCCACTGAGATACATACATGACTATGCTTCATGTGTACATGCTGTGATTTTTAAAACTGTCAGCTCTGTGGGTAAAGGCTACTATTTTTTTTCCCTAAAGATAATCAAACCCAGTTTCTGGAGTATGTAAACAGACATGCACCAGAGCTGAACTGTTTGAATCATGGAATAACTTCCATTCCAGGATTATTGACTTTTTCTCCCCACGCATAGTGTTGAGGGAAGTTCTGAAGCCAGGACCATGTAATCTGTTCCAGACACCAGTTCTTTTTCTCTGTTCCATGGCCTTGGACGACACATCTGGTCCTTCCTGAATGGAGCAGCAAGGGTTTTGTTATAACAAACAGAAAATCCATTTTGAGAAACCTTAAGCAAACAAACAAAAAATCAGGGAAGTGGTAGATTTGATTGCCTCTACCGGAAAAAGTCTGTGAAAAGGTCTGTGTTCAGCATAGTTTAGTTCAAAACTTGACTAATGTCACTAGGATCTACCATTTGCCTCTGTATCCTTTGGGTGGACACCATTCTTAGTTTCAGTTCTTGTCATTAAAACATTCAGTACAGGAGAGGGTGGATTTAATAAACAAAAAACCAAAAAAAAATTTTCTCAAAGACTGTGCTTGCCCTGGCTTGTCTTGGGGAATGGAATACACTGGCTAGTTGGCAGCACGCTTTCCATTCTTGGAATTTAGGGATATTTTCAACTTCCCTAGAAGCATAGAGGCTTACAGAAGGGCAGGGCAGATTGCCCCCAGAAAATTGCCACAAGAAGGGGAAAAGGCACTGCTTAGCTAAACTATGGACATCCACAACCGTGGCCAGTCTGCCAGTGTTTGATAGCTATGAAAATATGGCTAAGGAAGACAAGTTCATCACCAGTACTGGAAGATTAAAAATTGAAAGTGTGTATTTCTCCGATGAAGGGTAAGCCATATAAATTGTATAAATCAGTGGGCAGCATGCAGCCATTACAGTTTGCTTATGGACTATTATCACAACTTTAGCAGATGTCAAAAAATAATAATAATAAGGGCTGAGATAAGGCTCAAGTGGCTAGAGTGCTTGCCTAGCAAGTCTGAGGCCCTGCATTCAATCCCAAATACCACAAACAAGAATAAATTCTCCACTCTTACCTATTCATATTCCTCCTTAGGAAAATGCCATTTCATGGCAGACCCATATATCCAAACCGTAGAGAACGAGAAGCAATGATTTTATCATCTTATGCTGGACTCTTAATGGTAAGAACACTATTGCATCTATGGAGATTTCAGATCTACTATGTGCATTTTGATATTAATACATATTTATGCTATGTTTCCAATGAATTTTTGTAAATGTTTAGGATTTACTAATAATAAATGCTTCATTTTTTTAAAGACATAATAAAAATATTTTTACTTCTACACCATATTGCAAAACATCTATTTAAGTAACTAAAAGAAAAAGAAAGAACAAGAGATGTAACTAATTGATATCTGGAAAACTGATTTATGTATTCACTCAGAAGGTATTTATTTAGTGCCCATGCAATTACATACAGTACTAGACATACTGGAACTTTAATATCTTTGTTTTATAATAAAACAAAAGCCGTGATATGACGACATATTGTTGTTGGTTAAACAGAACAGTGTCCCAATTGAGGAAGTCTTTAAAATTTACGGGGCTGATTCTTCTGCCAATTCTGGAACTACCAAGGTAAGAATGACATGGGACTATCATATAAGGAATTTTGAAAGACAGTTTATTGAGTTTATACATTTATTATAAATAAATTATTTATTTATTATACATTATTATTTATTATTATTACATGTATTTTTCAGGCATCAGTTATGAAATAACAATTCTATACAAAAATGTACAAAACCACATTTCTTTCACTTGAGTAACACAGGTTTATAAAATACCTTCCTTCAGAACTACATGGTCATTATAAGCATGTCCATGTAAGGCTGCGTAGGACAAATAAATAGAGCACTAGGCTTACAGTCCAGATCTTTGACCTAATATAATGTTTCACTCATGCTTTTTGTCACGTGGATTTGGATCATTTGCTCTTAAATGATGTACTGTATCAGCTAGAACTGGGCTAGATTGACCTGGCTCATTCTCAGCATAAAGAATCTGGTTTACTGCTGCCACTTAACTCTTTCCCATGAAACTGCTTGGAAATCGCTTGCAGTAACAAGGACCTGTGAGTCCAGAGACCTGGGTCTAAGCTCTGACCCTTCCACTACAGAACTCAGGACCGGTCCCTTTCCCACTTTGGGACTCCTTATACTGATCTTTTACTTAAAAAAAAAGAAAGAAAGAAAGAAAGTTTTCTGAATAATTTTAGACTAGTTCAGGGTTTTTTTGCAGTATGGGGACTTGAACTCATAGCTTCACATTTGCTAAGCAGGTACTTTACCACTTGAGCCACACCACCAGCCATTTTTTGTGGTGGGTATTTCTGAGATGAGGTCTTGCAAACTATGTGCCTAGTTTGGCTTCAAATGGTGATCCTCCTGAGCTCTGCCTCCTGAGTAGCTAGGATTACAGGTGCGAGAAGAGCCACGGGCATCTGGCTGCAGGTTCAGTTTTTGCCATTTAAGAGTTATGAAAATTCAATAAGCATTTAACATGGACTGTGATTTAGAGGCGAACTACTAATTCCTTTACCTTTAGATACTTATATGCAGGGAAGGGGAGGGAGAACCAATACCTAACGCCCTCGCACTGAGCTTTCTACACACACTGTCACTTGCGACATCTCCACCTGGATTTGGGAGGGAGGCCAGGGCCAGGCCAAGCCCACACTCACAGGGATGCCTGCCTCCCAGTTCTTTGACCTGCAGACCTGACTGCAAGCTGTGGATCATGTAAAGCTCAAGAGCTCACAACGACCACCTTAAAAGCCAAGTCTTTACTAATTGTTGTAAATTTGAAACCAAGCTTCCCATCACCTTGATCCATGTGTGAACTGATTGTGGTGCTGAGACTCAAACTCCCTTGATCACTAGGAGAAAACCTTCTCTCTGACCACTTTATTTTTCAACTCATTCCACCCATCTAGCCATCCATTTGCTCATTCAATGTAGTTGTAGGTGCAGGTGTACAACCAAGAGCAAGTCAGACAAGATGACTTTCCTACAATTCTTATACCCTCTCTCGAGGCTTATTTTGGTTGAGATATAAACCATCTTGGGCCCAGTGCTCCTCAGAGACTAAGTTTTTCTTTGCTTTTAAGGAAAGCTCAGCTCTCTGGATTCTTTGGGTAGCAAACCACGCTGCTCCATTCCTGCTTATTTCCCTACAGCAATCTCCCTTCCAGGTTGTGCTCTTTCCTTTCCCCAGCCCCCCAGCACACACACACAAAATAGTGAGCCTCTGGTTGAGTCACTGTTTTCTCCCCCTCATCTTCTGGGCCTGAGGAGGTATAGGGCAGGCATCAGGCATGTCTAACTTGTTGTTTCCAGCTCCCATGGCCTGAGGACAAATGCAGAAAGTCTTATCCTGGAAGAGATGGCACTGTGACCCCCTCAACTTGCTTGGGTCGTCAGTCAAGGTTCACAAATACAAATGCCTGAGCAGCCTAAATGAGTCAAGTTCACAAAAAGGGGCTGGGAAAAAGAAGACATCTGTTTAGAGGTGGGCCAGACAATGCAACAATAGAAGTCACATGTGTATGTGTGTAGACTACAAGTGATAGGTTCTGAACCTCCATTGGTTTGTGGCCATGGCATGAGGTCATTTCTTGATTTATATGTGAAAGGCAGTTTGCGAGTTTGCGTAATGTTAAACCCTAGGATTCAGAAGCCTCGCTGCCTGGCTTTCAATCCCAGCTGCACAGATCACAAGCACAATAATCCTACTCATAGTTCCTAAGCTCTGTAAGCATCAATTTCATCTGTAAAAGCAGGAAAACAGATGGGGTTTTGGGGGTGTTAAGTGAATGAGTGCCAATGAAGCCCTAGTGGTTAGCACTCAAAACAGTAGTTATAATTAAGGTTGTGCTACTGAATGGTTGGAGTTCTGATTTCTTCCATGTTTTTCTATATCAGGATTTTTAAAGACATTTTTGAGCAAGAAAATTCTTTTACCAGGGATTAAACTCAGGGCCTCCCACTTGTTAGGCAGACACTCTACCAGTTGAGCCACCTCTCCTCTCCTCCCCCAGCTCTTTTTGTTTTGGTTTGGTTTTTTGTGGTACTGGGGTTTGAACTCAGGGCCTGACACTTGCTAAGCTCTACCACTTGAGCCACTCTACCAGCCGTGTTTTGGTTTTTTTAAGATTGGGTCACTTGTTTGGGGTTGGCCTGGACTGCAATCCTCCTATGTGAGCTTCTCACTTAGCTGGGATCACATTTCACAAGTCCAACTTTATTGATCAACATGAGTTCTTGCTTACTTTTTTTGATGGGTCTGGTCTGATCTCCCCCTCCTGAGTAGATGGGATTACAGAAGTGAGCCACTATGCCTGGCTTGTGTCAGATAAACATTTGTTGTGTGTGTAAGGGATTCGGTTAGAATTAGGGACTGTCAGTGTATTGTGGGATGTCTGGTCTCTATCTATTAGATACAAATATATTTGCTTCAGTTGTGACAATAAAAAATGTCTCCAGAATGCCAAGTGGCTTCTAGGAATCAAAAGTCACATCTGGTTGAGTACCATTGCCCTAAATACTGAAATTATAATAAACAGCTAATCAAGCATGTATGTGTAATATTAACAAAATGTAAACTTTGCCCATTTGGGGCAACCAAGCCTCACAAAGGGTGGCCCTACAGCCATGTGAGGATCTTTTCCTGTGAGCCCCTAAGCAACTCCCTGCCTTCAGAATGTCAGCCCTGGCTTTTCTCTTACATAGACTCAGCCCTGGGACCTCCACCATATCTTGAATAAGGAATGAGTGGGCTCTCTCAATGGAAATTTTAGCATTTCCAAATTAAAGTGTGAGACTATTTTAGAACAGTCCTTTAGGGTTTAATGTACCTTCAAAAAAAAAGAGAGAGCGAGAAAGGGAGAGGTTTTAACTAGAAGGAGTTGCTCGTTTAAAAAAAAATACTGCCAAAGGTTCTTTAATTGCTGCATATATCTGAATGACCTTTGATTCCTTTGGATAAAATGTCTCCTAAACAACAGATAAAATACTTCCCAAGCGAAAGCTTGAAACCCTATTGAATACTAATCAGATTATGTAGAATTGCCCACAACTGGAATGGCCCCTGATACAGTTCTCAGGCTTGGTGGCTTTCCAGGGCTATTTGCTGCCACCTGGTGGCAGAAAGGCATCACAGGCTCAGTACTGTTCACTATTAACCCCAGGCTCCACTCCTGATAGGCAGCAGTGTTTTGCTGACAGCTTTATTCTGCTAAGGACTCTGGACTCAGAGAAAAAAATTCAACTAAGCACCCTACGTAAGTAAGGGCTACTTACAACTAGCTTCAGATAAATATAAAATGTCCTACCTGATTTAAACTGAAGAAAAAGCATAAATGTTCCTTCACCCAATAAAGCAAGCGACAAAAATATTCTTCAGGTCCATTTTATGGAGAAAAAAGCAAAAAAAGAAAAAAGAAAGAAAGCAAAGAAAAGAAAGGGAGGCAGAGAGACTAAAAGTAGGAACATCAGAGAGAGGAAGAAGACAAGGGCAGTGAATAGAGCACAGGAAGATCTCTGCCTCTTCTGTCTTCCTGAAGCACATCCCATCTGTCCTAATCAACATTTGAAGCTCAAAGCATGATTTCAGAGACAGACTGATGTCAAGTCCTAGCTCTGTCACTTGCTAGCTGTGTGGCCTCTGATGAGTTATTTAAGGTCTGTGATTCCTGATTTTCCATGTGTAAAGGGGCATGCCAAACTAGGCATGATTACCTTCTCCAGTCACACCAGGCTGTCCTGAGAAATAAGTGAGACATGCATGTCCAGTCCATGACAAGGCCAGAGGGGAGCCTTTCAAATCAGTGCTGTTATTTCCAAGCCTACCTCCACTCAGATGCCAGACTCCTCCCTCCCAACAGTAGCATATCCTCCCTACAATAGGCCTGTTTTCTACCCTCTCACACTCACACCAGTAGTCTGTTAAGTGCCCTCTCTTCTTAGAGGATGTTGACTCGGACTGAATTGTGCAGAGATGAGAAAGTGGTTTCATGACAAGAAGAGGGAACTAGGATTTAAACAAAAATCAACAGATTTTTTTTTTTTCTGTACTGAGGTTTGAACTCAGGGTGTCAGGCTTGCTAAGCAGGCATTCAGCCACTTGGAGCCACATCTCCAGCCCAACAGATCTTAATAATGAGGGATTAAAAAACATGTCTTCAGTGTTATGTCCACTTGTATAGCTTAGTCAGTAGATCATCAATATTGTGTCCAAATTAATACTTACCATGCATGTTTAAAGTATAATGACCAAGCAAACACACAAATACACCAAGTATATGAAATGGAAACATATCAAGAGATTACTATTCTTTTATAGTTTCACCACACATGTATATCTAAGTAGTATATTATTTAATTTTGCAGCTCTTGAAATTTTTTTGGCAATAGTGGGGTTTGAATTCAGAGCCTTCACACTTGCTAAGCAGGGATTCTACCACTTAAGCCATACCTCAAGTCTTTTGAATTTTATGTAAATAAATTAATAGCAATGTGTCAATCTCTGTTTTGTTCTTTGGTTTTTTTTTTTTGACTCAACATTATTTTTCAGAAATTTACCCATGCTGCTACCCATAGCTGTAGGATATTCTTCCACTTTAGGAATATACCATGATATATATATTTTTTTTCTTCTGTTTTAGACTTTTGGGTGATTTCTTTTATATGTCTGCCTCGTGCAGCCAGCAAATTTCTAGGAAATTGCTAAGCCATAGAGTATAAGCGTATTCAGCACTACATAGGCCATATTGTACCCACTCTCTCAGCAATGTAGGTTATCTACATGGATATTTTCAAGCTTTTAAAGTTCTGCTTATTAAATATATTGTGGTGGTTCACCACAATTTTGATTTGTATTCTCTGATTACCCATGGACAACTATTCACGGTTCTTCTGTAAAGCACCTCTCCAAGTCTTTTGTTCATCTTTTTCATATTTGTCTGCCTGTCTCTCTTTTTTTAATACAGAGTCTCTATTTTTAGAAAAACTACTATAGAATTGTATAATATATGTATAATATATATATATAGTATATAGAATTGACTAATTAGTCAAGTCCTAGATTTTCCAATACTTTTTCCATTTGAAATTTGCCCTTTTTCTTCATAAACACTAAAACACTTAGAAAGTATAATGCTGCAACATCCCAATCACATTTGCAAAACTTCTTAGGCAACACAAGCTCTCTTCCCAGACCACATGCCCTGCTTTTACTTTGGCAGATCTGATTAACGTAAGCATATGTTTAATTGCTTTGACATGTAGGGTCAGAAACTCTCCACTTTGCATCTCAGAGATAGCATTAGGATGTTTTAGTAAGTTTCTGCTTCAGGTTGAAAGGCAGATGATGATAACCATGTCTGCCCTTCATCCCCTGATGATGGAACCCCTATTCAGGTCTTCCATAGGCCAGTTACTGTCTGCCTTACATATCCTCATCTCCTCCTCCTTCTCAGCCTTCAGATAGAAGGAGCACATTTGTTGACTGTGCTTTGGCATCCAGTAAATATGTTGAACTAAGAAATAATCAGAATAATTTTTCATATTGAGATAATGAAGGTATTAGGGAATATGATTAACTCTAAGTTATGATTTAGATCTCATCCTATTTTTAAAATAGTTCTTATATGAACGACACAAGAAGCTAAGTTGATGCCTTGCATGAGTCATTAGCTTATCAGGACAGGAAGGTGAATAAAATATTGAAGCTAGAAGTGACCTTTGAAATCCTCAGGTTCTACCTTGTCCAATAGATAAACTAGAGCACAAAAAATATCCATTATACATATACTTAGAATGTGGAGCTGTGTCAAGAACCAAACACGAGCCAATTCTCCTTTCCTTAATCCTGGCACACATTTTCCTGAAGGATTGTTTCATAGACATAATTGCTCAGACAATACGAAACCTCCTTTTCAATTATTTTCTGTGTGTTAGGGTCATCTTTCTGATTACACTTATGTTTAATTCTTTACAACATGAAATGCTCAATAAATATTTTTGTCATTTGAATAAAAAGTGGAGAAAAAAATAGTAGTACCCCTGGTAAGATGGCTATAATAAGCTGTTTTGTCAACAAAAATTGCACAAATTCACTTACTATTGAATCATGTCTCCTGCGTGATATAACAGAAACCCCATAGCAATAGTGAAATACAGAAGTCCATATGATTCCTTCTTATATGAAAGGAGTCTGGAAGTGACAGACCAAGCTGGTACCACAGTTCCATGAAATTGTTAAGAACAAGGTTCTTCTACATCTCTGCTGAGTCATTCCTATGGTGTGGTCTTCAACCTCATTATCTTATAATTAATACAAAAAAATCATTCAGTGTATTTTGTCATGTTAACAGAGGGAAGGAGAAAAATATTCTGAAAAAACATTGAGAAATGCAGTTTTTTAAAGACTTCCTTTGGACTTGGTGATGCTGTATCCATGAAGGCTCATGGGTTGTAACAAGTGTGCACAGGAAGCCGGTAGTGGGGAGGCTGCATGTGTTGGGGACAGGAAATGTGTGGAAACTTCCCGTGCTGTTCCCTCGATTTTTTTGTGAACTTAAAATTGTTCTTAACAAGAAAGGTTATTAAGTTTAAAAACTTAAATGGTTAGGTGATACCTACCCATAAAATACACTTTATGTGTATTTTACACAACTGAGAAATAACTTAGCAAAGGAAGACAAGAGACTTTCCTTAATCAAATAAAATGTTTTATTTAAAATACTATAGGAAATTTAATAGTTAGTGATAGTATTCTCCTTGAGATAAGAAAAATAACCAAATAACAAAGATACTTGCCATTGTAAGACCTGTGTAAATGCCACAATACCCCACCCAGCCCAACAATAAAAGAAAAAAGAAGATATTTGCTATCACCATTCCTACTTAATATGACATTGAAAATCTTAACTAGTTGGAAAAATTAAAAAACAAAATAAAGGGATAATAGAAATACGGCTATCATGTTTTTGCAAATGACATAATGCATACTTTGAAAATCCAAAAGGATGTATAAACTATTATATTAATAAGTGAATTCAGCAAAGTTGCTGGATATAAAGTCAATAGGAAAAACTAATTCAAGCCAAGTCTGGTGGTGCGTTCCTATAATTCCAGGACTTTGGAGGCTGACACACCAAGTTTGAGGCTAACCTGCGATAGCAAGACCCTGTCTCAAACAAAACAAAACATATTGATTCTGAGACAGAATGATCTAAGAGTCCAAGGACAGCCTGGGCTACATAGCAAGTTTGAGGTTAAAATGATACCACCTCAAATAATAACAATTTATTGTTATATACTAGGAATAATGAGAAGACGAATGTAGATATATGCCATTGCTCATAAAGTCAAAAACATACTTCAGAGCTGGCATAGTGGTACACACCGACAATCCCAGCTACTTGGGAGGCAAAGGTAGAAGGATGGAGAGTTGGAGGCCAATTCAGACAAAATTTCATATGTCAAAAACAAAATAACAAACAGAGGATGGGGGAGGGGCAACTCAAGGGTAGAGCGTTTGCATAGCTTTTTTCTTCTTTCACCCTCTAGCTTGTTTCTCTCTCTCTCTCTTTTCACACATTGACAAACATATTATAAAACTCATTAGGAAATTCAAAGAGCAAAGCACAAAGCAACCCTGAAACAGGAAAGCAAAGCTAGGGGTCATTACCAGATATTGGGGCCAGCTATCCAGCTGTGGGATGGCAAGGGATGGATTCAGGGATTGACCAAAGGACCATGAAGCAGAATAGAGAGTCTGAGCTCAAGTGTTCATAAGTCACCTGACTTATGACAAAGGTGACATCGAGGTGTCACAGGGAAGGATGAGCTTTTCAATAAATAAGGCTCATTCTGGTGGATTCCCTATATGAGCAAAAAGGTGCCTAGACTGCTACTTCACAACAGAAATACAAATCAATTTCAGATGAATTGTAGACCTGCTTATTTATTTATTCCTTTTGGCGGTTCTGGGATTTAAAATCAGGGCCTTGTGCTTGCTAGGCAAGTACTTTACTACTTGAGCCACACCTCAGCCCTGATCTATATGAGAAAGAAAAAGCAATAAAGCAGCTGGAGGAAAACATAAGAAAATATGTTTGTGACTTTGGGGTAGATGAATATTTCTTAAACAGTATGCAAAAAGCCCGAACCATAAAAGCAAAAACTGACAAACTGAGCTGTACTGAAATTAAGATATTCTGTGAAAGAAAATACCATTAAAATAGTGAAAAGGTACACCACAAAGAAGTAGAAGATACTCTACAAACATCTGCCAAAGGACTTTTATTTACAGTATGTAAAATAAGAAAAAGCAGAAAATAATAAAGGAGCAAAAAATTGGAACATTGTGCAAGGGATGAGTTACGAATGACCCACCAATAAATAAGAATGAGTTCTCGCCTGTGATGGTGCTGTGATTTGAACTCAGGACCTCACACTTGCTAGGTAAGCACTTTACCACTTGAGCCACTACAGAAGCTCAGGTTCTTGCCTTTGATAGTGACTAGGAAAATGAAAATTCAAGTGTCATATCCCCACACACCCACAAGAAGAGCTGACATAGAAAGCTGCATCAAGTACTGATGAGTACATGGAGCCATCAGAGATTTCACGTTTCTAAAGAAAATATAAATTGGGGTAATCACTTGGGAAAACATTTGGGAACATCTTCTAAAGCTAACCATGTGCATATACTACAATACATCAGTTCCTTTCCTAAGTATGTATCCAAGCAGAACTGTGGACACCTGTTCACCAAAAGACATTCTAGAATGTTCAAAGCAGCGCTTTATAATAAACAAAAACTAGAAACCATCCAATACCCGTAATAGTGGAAGGGATAAATAGGTTGTATATTGGAACATTACGCAGCAATTAAAACAAACAATGTAGAACTACAAAGTTGTTGAAGAGAAAAAAGCTAGACTTAAGCATGTGACCACTAAAAGTCTGGGGTGGTAAAATAGAGGAATGTTGGCTTGGAAATGTAAAAATGGGATTTGTTTCCTTGTCCTTGTCTCTTGATGTTTGCCTCAATTATATATGACTCTGTTGTTAATATGATAGCATATATTCTGAAATGCAGGCATGTTTGAGAATTTTATAATCACTTTTTGTTCCTTAGAAATAAAAGCCCTTACCAAAAATATGATGCCAGACTTAACAGGCAAAAGGAAAGTTGTCGATTCTGCAGAGGGGTGTTAAGCTCAGACTTTCTGGTTCCCGTTAGTTACTTGTCAGCAATTCACTAGAGCTGTCTCTGGCAGGGGAGCAGGATCCTGTATAGGAAATGGTGCCCACTGAGCTACCATGGAAGTTCTGTGCAATCAGAGTCAGGAAAGATGGTGGTGTTGACGAGAAATATAAATAATAATGATTTTTCATCATCATCACTAAAGCTAATATACAGTATGGTGCTGCATGCCAAGCCCAAATACTAAGCATTTTCCATAAACTAGCTTCAGTCCTTACTCCACCCCTATCAGGCAGTCACCAGGATTATTAGTGTCACACAAAGAAGTTCAGGAGTGTGCCTAGGGTCACATGGGCTGTAACTGATGCGGTTTGTATTCAAACAAAGCATTCTGATACTATAGTCCATGCTGCTCACCAGTGCCATGACTAGAATGATAGCTATTCAACTAGTTGGGAACATTTGGGGGCCTACTACGCGCTAGACACCCTATAAGGCCCTGGAGTTAAAAGTCAAATAAACTAACTAGCCTCCCTGCCTCCACCCTCCGAGCTGTTCCCCACATAGCAGCCAGTGATCCTTTCTTCTTAAATTTAAAAAATTTTGGTCACGCTGGAGTAGAACCCAGGGCCTGGCACATGCTAGACAAGTGTTCTACTTCTGAGCCACTCCCCAGCCCCACAGTGATCTTTTTAGAAACTAAATCTGACTTTGTCAGATCACTGCTTAAAAATATTTCCATAGCTGGTAGAGTGGCTCAAGTGGTAGCACATCTGCCTAGTAAGCATTACACCCTGAGTTCAAACCCCCAGTATGGAAGGAAGGAAGGAAGGAACGAAGGAAGGAAGGAAAGAAGGAAGAAAGGAAGAAAGGAAGGAAGGAAGGAATGAAGGAAGGAAGGAAGGAAGGAAGGGAAAGGAACAGAAAGGAAAGGAAAGAAGCAAGAGAAAAAAGAAAAAGAAAGTTCCATGGCTTCCCACTGCACCTTGGAACCAATAACAATGTCCAGCTTCATACCTATGACCAACAGGGACCCATGCTATCTGGGTCCTGCCCCTCTTCATCCTCATCTATAGTCATCCCCACCACTGGCTTATCCAGGAAGTCCTTTTCCTTCCCTCTGCCTGGAATGTCTCTTCAGCTCCTCCAATGCCGGGTGCTGTAGGTCTTGAACTCTGCTCCCCTCCAGCACCTTCTTCCGTCCATTCTGCTTGTGTGGCAGCTGCTCCATAACCTGCTAGTAAGTCACCTTGCTTAGTTCATTTACACACCGTCTCCCCCACATGCAATTACCCCACTTGTCTAAGGCTTGTCTTGGCTCCTTGTTTCTCTTTCATCACTCAGTCACAGCAGGGCGAGCCTCTTCTCTGCCTCACTAACCACAGCTGGGAGCCTGGCCCATGCCAGGTGCTAACGGAATGCATGCTGAAGGAATAAGTGAAGCAACATGTTCCAGCCTGGGGCAGGCAGCGTGGGTCATAACCAGCCACCACACTGTGGCTTTGTTCTAGGTGACTCCATACTTGCGTCCCCAGAGGAGTGAGTCGGACAGTCAGCAAGGGTGAGGTGGCCCTGGGGCCAGAGAATGAGGGCGTCAAGGTTAAGTTTCTCAGGAAAGGGGATGTTTTTCCATAGAAAAGGAAAAGCAGGAGTCTCCTGGTAGAAAGAGAGGAAGTGGGTTTTCCTGGAAAAGGGAACTGTGAAGAGTATGTGGATGTGATGAGCTATTTAGGCAACTGGAATCAAGTACAGCAGCAAAGGCAGTGCGTCAAGTTCACGGTCAAATGTCTCAAGTGCCTCACCAATGGACCTTTGTTAAAGTCAAGGACTCTGGGTAGGTTAGACAGGTCAGGGGCTATAGCTGGTGGGTGTTAACCACACAAAGCACATGTGGCTTTTAAAAGCAGAGCTGTCTTCCTTTCAGGTTCCCCGGAATCCCCTGTTCCGCTGCTCCTTGCACCCCTTTGCCATGTTAACAGCGCCCAAAGCCGCAGAATACGCCCGCAAACAGAGTAAGCCTCTTGACTTCCAGCTGCTCAGAGGAATTTAAGTAAAACTGGGAGGTGGGCTCACAAGGAAAGGTCAAAATTACAATGGGAAATAGATTTCCGTCTGGTGGAATTAAAAAGAACCAGGAGTTTTTATGACTTGTGCCCCTGCTTTACCAAAATCAGGAAGCCTTTATTTGTCAGCTCCTTGGGTGCAGGGAACAAAACAGTATGGAGGGGAGAAATCAAAAACTGTGGGTGGATGCATTTTATTTTTAAAAGGTTTGAATACAGATATACTACCTGTGTCTGTAGGTGTCAAGTTAAGAAGGGGAACAAGAAACAAAACCGTCAGCACCCGCTCTACCGAAGAGCCAAAGGTCACAGGATGGAAGTCATTCAAAAGCTTCTCATACACACTGCCAAAGAACAAAGTAGGTAAAAAACATAAATGGCACCAAACTGATACTAGATGTTTTGGGAGAACTTTGCTTATGTTGTGGTTAAAAATTGAGCTTTTGGAGTTAGATGCTCTCGGTTTTGAAACTAGGACCCCTACTTACCCGCTTTGTGGCTTTGGCAGGTTACTTGACCTCTCTGTGCCTTAGTTTCCCCCTCCACAAAATGGGGAAAAGTGGTACCTACCTCTTAAACTTGTTAGGATGATTAACTGAGTTTATGGGTGTTAGGAGGTTAGAACAGTGCTTGTCATGGATTAACCGTAAGCAAATCTTAGTCATGAGTATCTTTTTAGCACTTGAAAAGTAATATTCACAATTGGCTGTTATTCTGTTGGTTTGAATATGAGGAGGTTTATATTAATATCTGTATCCAGAATTCCATTTTTGTCACAAATGAGGATTTTCATCTTTCCTGCATGGCATCTCCCCTGTTCCTGTCCTGTCTGATTCTTGAGTTATGCTGCAGAATTCAGAGAATGGTCAGAGATTGACAGGGTTGAGAGAAAGGCAAAGGAAGACTCTTTGTTCTCCTTGCTCTGGGCTTTCAACAGTAATGGAAAGGTGAAATGTAAAAAGCAGACACAGAGACCAAATTGGTCAACGTAATTAAAAAAAGTTGAGAGGGGCAAGAACCAGAGGAGTAGTCTCAGCTCGGGGTCTGGAACATTTTAGGGCTCTGTTGAACGAGAGACTCCAGAGGAGCAGGAAGATTGTAAGGTGGGAAAGGGAGGAGGGAATTTTGAAAGTGGATACACTGAGTTATAAATTGGGTTTGTTTTTAAGTTGAAACATGAAATACATTTTTACTTAGTGTGATTGCTGTACTGGACCTTTTTTTAAATATGAGTCTCTGAATCAAGTGAACCACATAGAGTCAGGGTTTATTCAGGTTCCAGAGGCAAACCACTGACTGAACAGAAATGTAACCTTGTCACAGGAACTGCTTTAGGAACTGCCCGAATTCTTTGGTCACATCACAGCCTTTCATTAAGCATTGTTATACAGAGCGATCACATGTGGGGAACTACCACCATACTGAGTTTTCTTTTAAAGATATTTGTTATAATAAGATTCCAGGGTATATATTTTCTAGAACCATATCTTTATTTCTGAAGAACTTTTCAAAGAATATGAGTTCCATGGAAATCCTTTTATGCTTGCATTTCCCTAATTCATCTTTGTCAATAAATTAGTATCTGAGATCTAACAATAACTTCCTATAGGTGGGAAGCTAGTGTTTATTTTATGCCTATGTAATATCGATATGCTTGATACAAAAATCATCCTTTCATTCTGCAGGTCACTTAGAAACTTCAGCTTGTACCATGGAACATCATAACCTCTGGGAGCCTCTGGGAGCAGACAAAAAACATCATCTTAAAACTGGCAGCACATTTTTCTTTACAGTTAGCTTTTAATGTAAACTGAATTGAATGTTATTTTTGATGTTGACTTTCTTCTTTTAGAAGCATGCTGGACAGCTATATTTTGGTAAAAGAGGAAAAAAGTGTATGTAACCAATGCTACTTCATTGTGACTGTGAGACTTGGAGAATTGAGTATGTAGCATTTCTGTGTCAGAGCAGGCAGGCTGGCTCTGCAGCATGTTTTTACAAATGTTTAGCATTGAATATTGCAAAGTGGTGGAATGGGAAGCAGTGTTCCAAAATTTTAATCCAAACTAAAATTAATCTGTCATTGATTTTCCTTACTGTGTTCTGCAATGGAAAAAATGTAAAATCATTTCAATAAAGTATTAAGAGGAAAATGAGTGCAAGCTTTCTCTCAATAGAATATGACTTCTAGAAACAAAATGCTTTACTTTTTCCATACTTTTCTGAAATGCTAATTAGGCATGTGGCTCATCCTGTTAATGTTTGTAATAACAATTTGGTGAAATGAATGTCAGCCCACATTATATCTTTCTTAAGGTTTGAATGTGATATCTTTCTGCAGAGCGTTTCATTAGCTGTGCAAAGCATGCATGGGCTTATTGATTTCTGCTGAAAATGATGCTATATTTCCTTGTGGGGCTGTAGCTGGGGAGACCAGTGTGGCCCTTTTCACACTGGGCTTTATCATAGTTGTTCCCGAGACTTACCCAGAGAGTTGAAGCATTAGGATGGAGATAGAGGAGGTGTCCATGATTTGTGGTCCTTGCAGACGCTGCCAGGGCTCTGATCAAGGACTTTGCCCAGTTTTCTTTTGTCCAGTTCCCCTAGTTACAAGACAGCATTTTTTCCTGGTGGCCATTAGTGTCTCTCCTTTTACCGTCTGCACATTTGCTGTGAGTGTGTTGCTAACTATAGATTGATGGCCTTTAGAGGCCTTCGCTGTGCTGGGTGTGAAAGCACAGGTGTTTGATGTCCTCTTCCACACACTCATAGCACAGAATGATGAAAGATGACCTGACTCCATTGGCAGCAATGGAGTAAGCTCTTCAGACAGTCACCTCGGCTCAGTGAGCTGCCAACACATTGCTGAGGAAAAACACAGGCAAGCTGTAACATTAGCCTTAAAAAGAAGGGTGGCAGTGGGAGGGGAGTGGAAAGCACCTGCATTTTCCTGCTCTGTAAGTATCTCAGACTCTTGGGAGATTTTTTTAATTTTTAGCTCAAAGAGAAGTGTTTTAATCTCAAGACAAAATATATCTATTTCCAAAATTGCTTTTCACCATTAGCTCAGATTCGTGCTTAAAATTAATTTATGGAATTTAATTTTATTGTTTCTTTATCACATAAAATTAGAATATATATTTGTAATAGAAAAAAATGAAAAGAAGAAATAAAAACAAAACTAGGACCTATAATCTTGCCATTCATTGATAAACACAATTGAAATTTTACTATACACAGTTCTAACCTTTTTATCTTAAACATGTACAAAGCCATATTGTACTGATAAAGAAATGCAACTGTCATTCAATTGGAAGATTTGTTTGGGGCTTTTTGTTGCCCCTTTGCCCTTCAGGTCCTTCTGGAACTGATATGATTCTCATGTACTCCGCTCCCGCAAATGGAAGCACCAGCCTCCATTTCAGCAGTTTCTATAGGCAAACACTGCAAAATGCTGGCCATATAATGTATTTCTAGACAGCTGCATAGGATGAGAAACACGCCTTTTGTCTCCAAGGTCATGATGGCTCTGCTGACTTTAATTCCTTTCACTGGAGCTAGTGAGGACAACTCGAAAATGCCAGACAGAATGACAGCCCCCAGCCCCATGATCCCAAATGAGAGAGAGAAAGAGAACACAGAAATCCCCTTACACATTACCCCCAGGCCCTTTTTGTGTTGTTCTTGCCAACATAGCATCCATCCTGCTATATATATCAGCTGTCACTCCTGTCCCCATCACACTGGACACTGATCATTCGCTGTCAACAGCAATGGGAAAGGTGAGGCAAGAGAGGTGCCATACCATGTCTGTTGAGTATCTACTGCACGAGGGAATGTATCTTCCAGCTCACCATTTGTGTCGCACTGTCTGCACTGCAGATCACCTTCTACAAGGACCGCGCTTCCAGGGCCGCTGTTATAAGTGCACCAGTGACAGCCCCAACCTGCAGACCAACTTTAGCCACTGCAACTCCATCCGTGTAGACAGCGGCTGCTGGATGCTTTATGAGTGCCCCAATTACCAGGGCCACCAGTACTTTCTGTGGCGCGGGGACAATCCAGACACACAGCAGTGGATGGGCCTCAGCGACTCCATCCGCTCCTGTTGCTCAATTCCCTATGTGAGTTTTGCTTTACCTTGAGTGACATGACAGCATCAGTGATCAGTGGCCATCAGTTCCTGTTTGTCAGTGTTTCTCACTAGTGTTCTCAGCAAAGATAGGAACACTGGATTAGTGCTCACAGCAAAGCCAGACCCTCAAACATTAAAAAAAAAATGTGAACAGTGATTCACATAACTACATCAATATTGTTTTAGAGCATAAGAAGTCATAACATAGACTTTAAAATTGAACTTGGCTGAATAGTCATATGTGTCACAAAAGAAGGAAATCCTATCATTTACAATGACAGTGATGAACCTGGAGGTCATTATGTTAAATGAAATAATAAAGGTCACATAATCTTACTCATATATGGAATCTTAAGAAGTTGGTTTTATAGGAGTAGAGAATAGGATGGTGGTTACTGCAGGCTGGGGAAAGGAGATTTACGGAGATGTTACTCAAAGGTTACAAAATTACAATTAAATAGAAGGAATAAGTTCAAGAGATCTATTGTATATGTTGACTATAGCTAGTGATTATATCATACGTTCTTTAAAAATACTAAGAGAGTGGATTGTAAGTACTTTCACCATAAAAATGTAGCTATGTGAGGTAATGCATTTGTTAATTAGCTACAATTTATTCAGGGCATACTTCAAAACATCATCTTGTACACAATAAATACAAACAAATTTTCTGTCAATTTAAAGCTAAATAAATCTGAAAAATAATTAAATTAAGCTTGATAGCATCTAAGTTCAATAAGAAAAAAAAGCCTAACTAAATAATTATTTTTTAATGATAAAAAATTAACAGCCTTTTGGAGGCTAATATAGGTAGAATGTGTTCTGACTGTTTTGGTGATTTTTTTTTTTACTATACTTTATGATATACTAGCCTATAACTGCAAACAGCCCACTTCATCTTGTGTGACTCTGTATTTCCCAGGAGTTATTAACTAGTTTCTTACAGAGACAGAAAATTAATTAGGATTTCATGGGACATGGTATTCACCCATGTGCTGCTTCATGATTTTAGTGACATGGTGTATCTATTTATGATTTCTGATGGCACCAAATTATGCTGTTTAGCAAGGAGATTCAAGAATTGAAATCAAAATTTTGCATATGCACAAAGAGATATAAAAAACCAAATATTTCTTTGGGGTAAGAAATGGGAATGGTTCAAATGACTTCACAAAATGTCATTTGAAAGTAAGTAGACTCAGAGCAAATACACAAATCAATGTGCATATGAATGCAAGAAGTGACTTTAAGACAAGCTTGACGGGATTCAGTTATTATGGTGTCATAATGGAACATTCCAGAGTTCAAATCCTCTCTGCAGACTCACTACCCATGGTTGTGATAGATGGCTACTTACAAAGAAAATGCTTTCACTCCTTACATTTTAATGTTAGTTTCTTCCACAAGATCTCCAGGTCACCACTGGTCAGGTCAGCTTTATTTTAATGCTCTTTAATCCTACTTCTTACAACAAGGAGTAGGATTAGGGAAGAAACATACTTTAGAGGGTAGTCTGAAAACCATGAAGACACAGGCTGATTGTCACTTTTGCTAACAGCAGACATGTACAGCATTGCTGTTCTTCTTTTTTGTCACAACAGACCAGCTGTCATAGGATAAGGCTATATGAGAGAGATGACTACCGAGGCCTTGTGTCCGAGCCCACGGAAGACTGCTCCTGCATCCATGATCACTTCCATCTCAATGAGATCTACTCCCTCCATGTGCTGGAGGGCTGCTGGGTCCTCTACGAGATGCCCAACTACCGGGGCCGGCAGTACCTGCTCAGACCAGGAGACTACAGACGGTACCATGACTGGGGTGCCATGGATACCAAAGTCGGTTCTCTGAGATGGGTCATCGATGTGTACTAGGCTGTGCTTTTCTTGCTATTATCCACATAAAGATACAATAAATATACAACTTGTGTTCCTGGCACTAAGTGGCTCTTGCTTATCTTTAAGTAATGACTGAATTCTAATAGGTGGTGGTCCAGACAACTTACTGGACCCTGACAGTGTTTTGAATGTCCATTTCCTTCCTGTTGGTTAGGAAACAGTATTTATGAAGCATCCACCCCTGTCATGACTTAGAGTCTGAAGGAGAGAGGAAATGTGAACATGATGAACAACCATTAGAACTCACAGAAAGAAGAAAATAAAGAGCCCAGTCTGGCTTCCACACCAAAAACAATGGGAGATTAGGGTAGCTGATGTCTCAGAAGAGATTACTCAAGAAAAGATGCATGAAGAAAGGATTTTAGGCATAATTTCCCAAAGTACAGAAGGCCAAGCCTGCTTAATAAACTCATCCACATTAGGAAAAGTGCTAAGAGCTAAACATCCTGATCTCTTACCTTGCCTCTGCTGCTTACCAGTAGAGTGACCAAGTCAGCCCAGTTTACCTAGGTCTCTCCCAGTTTTAGCACCAAAAGTCTTCCATCCTAGAAAGCCCCTCAGTTGCAGGGAAACCAGGAAGGTTGGTTGCCCTACTTTCTAGCTTATCTCCTTGAGCAAATCACTTCTCCTCTGTGTCTAAATTACCTTACTGAAAACTACTAGTGGTAATAAATTCCTGTTTCACTGAATCGCAGGATAATTATGATGAAAAGATGGGAAAAGATGGTGAATACAGACAACATTTTGTTACCTTTAAATCATTATATGAATGTAAATGTAAAAATAAGTGTATCCTCAGTATTTTTCTCAAATTCAGTATCACAATATGGGAATCTTTGTTTTGGACCCCAGTATGAATTTTCATCAATACTCAATTATCAGAGGCTCAATTTTCTAGAATAAGGTATTAATATTTGCTATTGTGCAATATCACTCTAGCAGAGCTGCTCTCCCAGAATATTGGTTCCTTTTCCAAATTTATATGAGGAAAAATAACACCTATCTTCCTTGACTTCTTCATAGAAATCGATAAACTGGTTCTAAAATCCATATAGAATTGCAGGGACCAAGAATAGCCAAAACAATCTTGAGAAAGGACAAACAGTAGGAATATCCAGTTCCCAGTTCAAAACTTACCGCAAAACAATGGTAATCAAGACAGTGAAGTGCTGGCATAAGAACAGACTATAGATGAATGGAATAGAATTGAGAGTCCAGAAGCAAACCCATGTGTCTATATTCAGCTGAGTTTTGACAAAGGCATGGAGACCATTCATGGGAAAAGAACAGTCTTTTCAATAAATAGCACTGGGACAACTGGATATCCATACATAAAAATGAAACTGGACTCCTGACTTACAAGATACATGAAAATTAACTGGAAAGGCATACAGACTTAAATGTAAGAACTCAAATTATAAAACTCTTAAAATAGAGGCATATATCTTTTTGACCTTTAATTAAGCAATGATTTTTTTTTTTTGGCAGAACTGGGATTTGAACTCAGGGACTTACACTTGTTAGGCAGGGGCTCTATCACTTAAGCCACTGCACTAGCCCTTTTTGTGTTGGGTATTTTAGAGATGGGGTCTTGTGAACTATTTCCCCGGGCTGGCTTCAATCTTTGATCCTACTGATCTCTGTCTCTCAAGTAGGTAGAATCATAGGCGTGAATGACCAGCGCCTGGTTAGCAATGATTTCTTAAGTATGACACTAAAAACACATGTAACAACAACAAAAACTTGGACTTTATCAAAATTAAAAACTTTCTTCATTAGTTTTCTGAGATAAGGTTTCACTATGTAGCTCAGGCTGGCCTTGAACTTGCTATGTAGCCAGGATTGACTTCAAATTTATGATCCTCCTGCCTCAGCCTCCCAAGTGTCTAGAATTAACAGGCATGCTCTACTGTTCCTAGCTCTCTGTGTCCTTTCGACAGTCACCCATCATTGTTGTATTAGAAGTCCACACACAAATGGGCACGCCAAGAATTACAGAGCCCTTTATTTTTGGTTAAATACTGAGCTCTTACAGTGAGGCTAAGAAATCACTTTATTGACACACTAGAATTTAATGGAATACCTTTTAGAGTCAAAGATTCTTAGGGTTAGTAAGGACAGAGTAGGATAGTAGGGTGATGTGGCTGGTGGAAATTCAAAAAGAATATGACATTGGACCTACTAAGAGAATTTTATACTTTAGAGAAGATATAAGATATGCACATCTCAAGTGATAAAATGCAAAGCAAGCCATTGGTGTATGGAGAGGCAATTAGTTCAGGTATTGGACACAAATTTAAGTTCAATGCCCAGTTCCTCCACTTACTATGTGTACCTTTCTGGATTTATTTCTCCATAGTGATCAGTACTATGATCAGACTTGGTCAGTAGTGACCCTTGGCGTGGACTGGGTGCTTTAAAGCACCTCTTTTGTATGAGCAGAAACCCGTGGGCTATTTAACATTCCCATACCTGTCTTTCTAGACCATGCTCCTCATACTTGGGGTTCTGAAATCCCCTCCATTTAGACCTAAGTTCCAAGGCCTAAGAGGGAGTTTTTCATGAGGACTGTCCTCCTTAGGATAGTAGCTAAAGGACAGATGTTTGGAGTATGGGGTGTGAGTGTTGGACTTGAGGGCGGGAATGAAAGAGAGGATGTTATTCCGTGGGTGGGGGTCTATTTATGCTCTTGGTCCAGGTTTCTCAAATATTTGGGGGCAGTTTTGATAATAATTGTGCGGATCAGGTACATGATGTCATTTGTATAAAATTCTCCTTACAATATCTAGAACATACTACCCACTCATTAAACAGTAGGCTATTATTATTATGTTTGTCATCGTAGCCAAATAAGTACCTCAATGTTGGCTGCAGGTCCAGTCTACCTACTTAAATGAAAGCAGAGATGGCTTACTTCAGCAGTCCTGATGAACATAGAGTTGAACTTAAATGCTGAAGACACAGAAATGGTTACCAGAGAGCGGAAAAAGATGCCTGAAAATACCACAGAAAAATTCAGATTATAGACTAAAGCATTTGTATGGGTACAGGAGGAAGGAGGGTAATAAACATTTCTACTGAGACTTCTAACAGGCCTCAGGTAAATTTAATGGCTTCTGATTGAATGGCTTTGTTTTTGGGAGAAACCAGGGTTATATCAGTTTGATTTAAATATTTTGATATATATAACCATGAATTCCTAGAGGACCTTAAGTGCCTTTAAATTTTTCTGATTTAAAAAAAAGTCCCATCATTAAGAGTTTTGTGCTTGTTTTTTTAAAAGAAAAATGAAGCTTGTATATAACTTCAGAGTTAAACTAGGTATTTAACTCTTTGTTATAAAAAGGCCCAGACAAAAGGCATTAATTTTCCTCATGTTGTAGAATGAGGAAGTTGGTGAAAATACAAAGAGATGTAACAAAGCATGTCTCGCTGCATCTAAGACCCAACATGTCTTTCTATTGACCCACCCACTTTCTAAAATTTCTTTCATTATTGTCCTTCACAAAATGCTGTTCAACATCTTCTTCTCTGGCTTCATTCATTTTCCTCTCCTCTTCTCTTCTCTTCTTTTTCCTTCTCTTCTCTTCTCTTCTCTTTTCTTCTCTCTTTCTCTGCCCACCTGTCCTGTCTCTAAGCATTAGTCATTACAGGTAAGATCTAAGACTCCAACCCAATAGGCAGTTTTATTGTCACTGTGATCAAATAACTAAGGAAACCAACTTAGAGGGAGGAAATATGTATTTTTTGGCTCACAGTTTCAGAGGTTATAATAAAATCCATCATGGTTGTGCCCATAGGGCAGAACATCATGGCATCAAAAACACATGCCAGAGGCTACTCATCTATCTCATGACAGATAGAAAGGCCAGGGGGGGCAGGGCAAGATATAGCCCCAAGTTTATGTACTCAGTGATCTAATTCCTGAAGTTAGGCCATATCTGCTTAAGTTTCCAGAACCTCCCCAAATAGTGCCACCAGCTGGGGACCTAGGCTTCAACACATGAGCCTGTTGGGGACATTCCATATTCTGACCACAACACCTGGCTATGCTCTTCCTCATTCTAATGCCCTCCACTGTCTCAGGGAAACCTCCACAGTGTCTGTCTACATAGTTGGCCAGGTTTCTGGGTCATTTTACCTCACCTCAGTCTTCCAAGATCACCAATGACAGGACAGAACTGGAAAGTCTCAGAAGCATTAATTGTGGTAGGGAGTGGGCAAAAGTGAGTGTCTGGACATGGCTTTGTGATTTTGGACACCCACATGTGGTGACCTCATATGGAAGAGTTACTGTTTCTCAGAATGGGGTAGGAATCATTATTGTTTAGATGTTTCTCCTGTTTCCAAGGCTCCATTTATCCACCTAATTAATAAGTAATTACACAGGATAGAGAAATGTGACATGGTTATTATCCTTGAGATTATTACCATCTTAAACAGAGGGAAATGAGAAAGGAAAAACCACATGAGAAAGACAATGCAAAGTTGGCAGAAAATAAGGTGATGAAGATGCTCAGAGGAGGGAGAGACAAGTAAGGATCAGTTCTTGGAGAAGACTTTCTAGGAAGAGGGGCCTGGAATACTAGAAGACTCAGTGGGAGATGGCAAACTTCAGGGAAAGGGAGAGAGTTCCAGCCTTGGGAAACAACCATCTTCCCAAGGCCCAGATCAGCAGAGTCACCCTGGTAAGTAACATGGATACCATGTGAGTTCTGTTCCAATAAGGGAACCATTACCCATTATAAGTTTCCCTTTTTATAGGATAGTGTGAGTCAGTAGGGGACACACAAGCTGCTTGGATTGGTGGGTATCAGCTATTTACAGATGTTGTTTGCTGTATATTAGCTGCCGTACACCTGGAACTTTGTAGCAGCTGGGATCCTGGGAGCCCTTACTCCTGCCAGGACAGCAAAGCTGTAGTCTCATGGAAAGTGGTGAGAAAGTGGTTGTTTGTACAAACTAGGTGAAAATCCAGCATTTTCAAATATCCTACTGCTTCAGTCACAATGGGCATTAATTGATCAAGTCAAAGGCAGGTCATCTGATTTTTGTGATCTAAGCACTGAACAAATAATATCTTTAATTAGGCTTTTATAAACTATAAGAGGTCCCATAAAGCCATAACACCTAGCACCTGTACTAATTTCTTTCTTCTCTTCTATTTTTTCATCACAGATGACCAGTTCCCAGGGTCATCTGTGATGTACCAGGTAGCAACAGAAGCCACATGCTGGAGCTCCCTGAAGACTCTGCTCATCTCAAGGACATCTTCCTCCAAGCCCCAGATCCTTATAAGTCCCTAGATCTTCTAAAAGATGTCCTTCTTTAGAAGACAAGCTAGCCCTTGAGGCCCAAAAGAAAACAAACATCTGCCAAAGCAGGCCCTTCAGGAGAGTTACAGTTGATGCTAAACATGTGCAATCCTTAAATTTCTCCTACCAGAATTAATCATACCCTGCCGTTTCCCTGACACTTATCTTTCTTTCATAGGATTACTGATCCTTCCATACATCAGCACCAAACACTTGGTCAATTTGTGTGATTTAAAAGATATTTCCCTACAGTCCTGAATCATGTGAACATCATCACAAATAAAAATCTGGGTGGTTTTAAATAGCATTAGATTAATGCTCACTGGGTGATATTTCATCATCATCCCCTAACACAAATGACACTGAATATATTAGGTCTTATATAAAAAAAAGTTTTAATTTTGGTCTCTAAAGGTTAGAACTTTCAGCATATGAAAATGACACTTTATATTTCTTAGAAATTCCGTCAGGTGATGGACTCTGTTGAGTACTGGCTAGGCATTAAGCATGGATATGGTTGACAGTCCAGTATGATTTTTTTCTTTTCCTTTTGCTAATTAGCATATTAATTATACAAAATAGTGGAATGTGTTGTGACATTTTCTTACATGTCTGTAACATTCTTTGGTCATATTGACCCTATAACCCTGTTTTGTTCCCCCTTCCTCCAGAATAATTTTTCATTCAGTCTTTCTTCAAATTTTCAGATTAAAAGGCTAAATATAATCACCTTAACCACTATTACTAATCACTCTATTTAAAAGATGACTTAGAAGAAAATGAGAGTATTCTTCATAGTGTGAATAAAACAACCACACATGGCTTTTACATATAAATAATCCTGGAAGAAAAGCCCAAAATGTTAACTGTAGTTCTCACAGCTCGTAAGACTGTGATCAATGCTTATTTTTTCTTGGAGTGCACACTGTGGCATACTGCGCTCAGGCACTCCTTCCCCCAATGCTAACAGCTGAAAGCTAAATTTGTTCCAAGTAATTTTCCTCTGCTGAAGGGGGCTACCTTGCCCCAGTTCAATACTTTTCACAGTGGAAACTCACATCAAATTACTGGGGAATGCAGGGGCTCACACTCCTTACTTCAGTCCACCATGACTGTAGCTCTAGAGTTCTCTGTGGGGCAGGCTGAGGCCACCCACCACCATTGCCCTAGTTCACTCTCAGCTCACAGTGACAATCACATGCAGGGGAAATTTTGTCCAGCTGATAGAGGAGAAAAAAAGGCTGGATGACCTTGGTTCAGTAATGGGTTGGCTTGGTATGTGGGTCCAAAGCAAAAATGACATGTTGCTGTATGAGGATAACTCACTTTGGGTGGGGGTGGGGCCTAAAAACAGCAGAGAGGAAAATTCTCCCAATGTGTGACCTTAACCTTAAGAAAGTGTATCTGGTCATCCAATTTGTGTGGAAAGAAAAGTAGCCTAAGACCAGGACATACACAGAAATAGTGAACAGTAGTGAGTGGCTTGGCTGGTTGGGCCTGGGCCAGAAAAATGGAAAGATTGGAATGTTAGGGACAAGAAGGTCTGGGATAGAGACACAGAGATGGAGATATGGGAGTGAGCACAAAGTATGAAGATGAATGCTTTCCATATTAATGCCTATTGTAGGACATCTACCATGGAAGGGATGCTAAGCAATCCAGTAGACAGAATGAGTTGGTCATTTGATATCAGATAGTCTCTACCATCAGCCACTCTAGTGCTGGCACAGTGAACTCCTGAGCAGAGTAGAATGTTCATTAACCTTACCAAGGCTAATTCAGCTATAATCACTACACAGTATCTAGTCTTCCAGCAAGACTGACCAACTGTGAACCCCAATATGACCCAACACCTGGAAGAGACCAATCAACCACTTGATGGTAAGTTGAATACCTGGATCCCATCCACCTTGGAAATGACAATGACTCATCTTTATTGGAATCAATACACATTCCAGATCTTTCTTGTCCTGAGGAGTATTGGTCAGTAAACCTACTGCATGCTAAATAACATCTTTATGAATAATAACTGTATTTTCCAAAACAGAAACAACTCATGAAAGGAATGACATTGTCTTAAATCACTTTAATGTCATGTAAGCCTATAGAAAAAAATGCCACTGCACATTTTTAAAAGAATAAGAGTGAGAAAGGCAAATATCCTCTGGTATTATTTTTGAAAACTGTCCTGATAGTATGAACACTTTGGAATTGTCTCAGGGATCTTAGGGGCCCTGTTCACATTGTGAGACCCACACTGTCAAGAAGCCTTGAAGTCTGGCATAGACACTGTTCAGCACCTCACATCTGAGGAAGTGGACACTGTGATGATCGGAGGGCTTCTGCATTACACCTTACACTACTCAAATCACTCTCATCGAGGAGGAAGTGTTTTAATGCTGAAGAAAAAAGAAAGATCCTAGAACATTTGAAGATAGACAAGGACATCAAATAGCAGGCAGGCTTCTGGTTAACCTCCAGCAGAGGAAGGATTTAGGACCCTGAGGTGATGAGAGGAGGGCCACAACTATCTGCTTTCCTTCCTGTTACAGCCAGGTATGGAGAGCCCACTGTAGAACATGCCTCTGCTCTAGGTTCAGGGACAGAAAAGACCTAGAGAGACAACCCAGCATCCAGAAGCCCACAATTTCCAGTTAAGTTGCTATTCTATTTAAACTAATCCCCCAAATAACAATTATAATTATAGAATTTTGAATTTGAACTAAGCGTTAAGCTTTTTAAAGTACTTTGATTGCTTCTCTTCATTCCTTTTGCTTAAGATTCCCTATTATTCAAATTCTAGTTTATAAAAAGTTTTTTGAAAAACAAAGTACCTGTCCCTGTAAAGAATACATTGATAGGTTTGATTACCTTTGAGAAAGCAATTAAGCAGAGTAAGCTGTAAAATAAATGCGTGGGGATGGAGTTTCGCTCTCCCTTTTGCTCAACTAAAAGAGTAAAGACTCTTTTCACTTTGGTGGCAACAACAGCTTTAGTGAATCAGAGCAACCCGAACCTACCAGAAAGAATCAGAGTAAACCATTCAGCCAACCCCAATGACCAAGGGGAGGGAGCGGGCGGGGCGTGCAAATCCCCTTACTCCCTGGAATGGGCTCTTTTGTGTGATTTCCTGTGGAGGCAGCAGTCAGGACTGCTATATATACAGCGGGCGTTCCCCCAGAGCCACACGGCACCGAGAGAACATCTGCGAACTCTCTCCAAAATGGGGAAGGTAAGTTCTGGGTACCTGACGCAGCATCCTCAGTGGGGGAAATCGCTCATGTTTGCACGTCTTTTCCTATAGATCACCTTCTATGAGGACCGCGGCTTCCAGGGCCGCTGCTATGAGTGCACCAGCGACTGCCCCAACCTGCAGCCCTACTTCAGCCACTGCAACTCCATCCGTGTAGACAGCGGCTGCTGGATGCTCTATGAGCGCCCCAACTACCAGGGCCACCAGTACTTCCTGCGGCGCGGGGACTACCCCGACTACCAGCAGTGGATGGGCCTCAGCGACTCCATCCGCTCCTGCCGCCTCATTCCGCAGGTGAGTGTGGCTCTGTTTTTATCACGGAAATAAAATACTATTTTAAAAAGTTATTTTAAACCAAGTAGTTCCAACTAGAGAGCAGGGAGTGGTAGTGCTTGCTGCCTATTGATCACCACCCAGTTTAGAAGGGTGCCATTCTTCACAAAGTCTGATACAGGTTATTAAAAATCATGTTCCCATATTTTGCATTTTATTGTAATTAAGAATGAAAAGATCAGAGACTAATAAACAGTAGGCTACAGCAGAGGTTGAATTTACAATTTGTTCAAGATAATAATTTTTCATTCCAAGCCATACTGAGTCAGAAACCCAATGTATCAAAATTTTGCAAATACAATCTGAGACTGTTTAGTTGATTACAAATATTTTGGTTTGCTTGGCCTTACCTTCCAACTTGATTATTCTTCCCTGTATTCTGCTTTCTCTTGTAATGTGGTGGTCAGTACTTATTAGCTCACTTAGAATATAAGTTAGAGGAAAGGCCAAACCCAACCTAGAGATTTATTATTTTCTGGGGAGTGATTCCAGAGTCCCTAAAAGAGTGGACTATGGGAGCATGAGACACAGTGTCATCAAAACTGAGTTTAATGAAGGTGATTTTTGACTGTCAGTTGAGAAGAGGTGGCACAGAAAGAAGCTGAAGAGTCAGATGAGTTGAGATTTGAACTGAAACTGAGGTTATGAAAACAAATAAGGGCAACATGGCATCTTATTTGTCATAAGAGCTTCATAATCCTATGCTCCATAGCACCCATGAAAACCAATACATTAGTCTTACAGAAAATAGCTAAGTTTTTTATTCTTTTTAACCAGCGTAATAAAACAAAATGATAGTTACTTTTTCAATGACTCTCACTTTTCTTCTTTGAGCAGTGCTATTTAAACAAGTACTGAATTATGTAATTTTTATTTTAAGCAAATCTTGATGCCCAGGGACCAGAGAATGATAGATAAATATTGAAGAATTGCTGAGTTCTATGCCCAGCTTTTCCCATGAGTCACTTTATTCCTTAGATGTGGATTATTGGGGTAGAAAGACTCTGGCCTCTGCAACATTCTTGTTCTGGTAGCAAACACACACTTAGAACTTCTGGGCAGGTGTGGCCAGGGAGGTACAGGGACTGGAACTTCAGTTTTGCTCCATTTTGGCTCATTTGCTCTTTCTTTTCTGTCTGCCACCACAGCACTCTGGCACTTATAGAATGAGGATCTACGAAAGAGATGAGTTCAGAGGACAAATGTCAGAGATCACAGACGACTGTCCCTCTCTTCAGGACCGCTTCCACTTCAATGAAATCCACTCCCTCAACGTGCTGGAGGGCTTCTGGGTCCTCTACGAGATGCCCAGCTACAGGGGAAGGCAGTACCTGCTGCGGCCAGGAGAGTACAGGAGATATCTTGACTGGGGGGCTACAAGTGCCAAAGTTGGTTCTTTAAGACGAGTCATGGATTTTTACTAAAGTATTGACATTCTCCATTTTCCTCTTTAGAATCTAATAAAATCTGTAGCTGTGTTTCTGGCACTAATAGTGTCCTGTTTTCCTTCTAATCTATTAAGCATTCATAAACAACAATGGCACTAAACTAAACATAACATGTTTTCAAGATGGGGAGCAACCTCTTACAAAGAAAATAATGTATAGAGTATTATTTCCAGCAGTCTTCTAATGACTCTAAGCATGCAGACTTGAAGAAAGTTCAATTCAATTAGGATAAAGCTCTTTTGGTTGTACTTAAAAATATATTTGCAGCTATAATGATTAATTACTATTTATGGAAACACCAAGTTATCTCTCTAAGTTGTCCCCATTGTCCTTCCTGATAAGTCATAGTTGATGAGGAAAGTCAAGAATCATAAAAAAAACAAACATGTTACCAATTATACTCCTTACCCTTCTAACAATAGACACCATCCCCCCTTTTCCCTATTTCATTTCTTCAACATTATTCATCTGAGACTTCAAATCCAAATATACATCACTATCTCTTTACTCTATGAGCTTTGTAGAAGACTTTGAGACACTTACCAAAACTACATGCCCTGAGGAAACTCAGTCTTGTATCATTTTAATAGGAAGTGATCTATTATGACTTACACATGGAAAATATTACTAAATTTTAACAGGAATCTAAATTTTCTGGAGAAGTTTGTATAACTGTATATTTGTTTCCCTTCATTTTTAAAAATGGATTTAAGGCTGCCAATATAGTAAATTAAAAATAAGTGGAAGAAGAAATCAGGTCATAGAAAAACTAAGAGTAGGAGAGATGAGAGGAAACCAAGAGTGAAGTTAAAACCTAAATTGTGTGCTATGTTAACTATAGATAGATCTAGATTGTGGTCCAGCAGCCAAGGCAAAGAAAGAAACAAGATCAGTTTCATGACTCATAGTCTAGAAGACAAATAAATCAATATCAAGACAAGTCTAACTATCCCCTGTACTAAAGCCTGAAAGAAAGTTTTCTTGTAGGTCCTGGTAAAGAGAATAGTGAGTAAGTATCTTCAAAAATATCCTACAGTCATTAGATAAGGTTCTAGGGTATTTCTTGTAAGTTTATCAATCAAACTGACAAGTTTGGGTCAAAATTCATTGGAAGCATCCCATCCTTTGAGAGTCTAATGAGTTAGCCCATAACCTACCCTCTGGCCCACTGCTCTGCACTCTTTCTCACTAGGTGGATCATCTCACCTTCCCACAAGTGCTGGCCCTCCAGGCATCACACTGACCTAGAGGGAGACAGAGCTCCTTTTCCTCTGACTCCTGACCTGTTTCTCACATTCAGATTTGATGTGTGTGCATTTATTATAGAGGTTCTGGAGACACAGGTGCAAGTTTACATCATAACAGTACAACGATACCAAATTTAATATAGATGGCTGCTGGGGCTGAGGATGTAGTTCAGGTGTAGAACATTTGGCTAGTATGCACAAGGCCTGTGTTCAATTCTTAGTACTGAAAAAGGAAGTATGAGATGGCCTTGCTTTAGGTAGTCTATAGGTACCAACTTGCTTCTGGCTGGCCTGCCTTCTTTCTCTTTTCTCCTCCTTTCTTCGTGTTTGACCATACCCACAAGGCTATTCATGCTTTTAGTTTCTCCACTCATCTCAAGTCCTTATGGTCTTCATACCCAACATTTAAGTGTCTTTTAAACAAAATAAGCATACAACCTAATACTTAAACTGGGTCAGATTTGAGAATGAAGAAATGTCCTATTAGTAATTATACCAGGACAAGAAGCAAGAGCCACACCATCTCTAGCAATAAAGGAAATGCAAATTAAAACCACACTAAGATTCCACCTCACCCCTGTTTGAACAGCCATCATCAGCAACACCACCAACAACAGGTGTTGGCGAGGATGCGGGGAAAAAGGAACCCTCTTACACTGCTGGTGGGAATGTAAACTAGTACAACCACTCTGGAAAAAAATTTGGAGGCTACTTAAAAAGCTGGACATCGATCTACCATTTGATCCAGCAATACCACTCTTGGGGATATACCCAAAAGACTGTTACTCCAGAGGCACCTGCACATCCATGTTTATTGCGGCACTATTCACAATAGCCAAGTTATGGAAACAGCCAAGATGCCCCAGCACTGACGAATGGATTAAGAAAATGTGGTATCTATACACAATGGAATTTTATGCAGCCATGAAGAAGAACGAAATGTTATCATTCGCTGGTAAATGGATGGAATTGGAGAACATCATTCTGAGTGAGGTTAGCCTGGCTCAAAAAACCAAAAATCGTATGTTCTCCCTCATATGTGGACATTAGATCAAGGGCAAACACAACAAGGGGATTGGACTATGAGCACATGATAAAAGCGAGAGCACACAAGGGAGGGGTGAGGATAGGTAAGACACCTAAAAAACTAGCTAGCATTTGTTGCCCTTAATGCAGAGAAACTAAAGCAGATACCTTAAAGCAACTGAGGCCAATAGGAAAAGGGGACCAGGTACTAGAGAAAAGGTTAGATCAAAAAGAATTAACCTAGAAGGTAACACCCACGCACAGGAAATCAATGTGAGTCAATGCCCTGTATAGCTATCTTTATCTCAACCAGCAAAACCCCTTGTTCCTTCCTATTATTGCTTATACTCTCTCTACAACAAAATTAGAGATAAGGGCAAAATAGTTTCTGCTGGGTATTGAGGGGGGGAGCGGGAGGGGGTGGAGTGGGTGGTAAGGGAGGGGGTGGGGGCAGGGGGGAGAAATAAACCAAGCCTTGTATGCACATATGAATAATAAAAGAAAAATGAAAAAAAAAAAAAGAAGCAAGAGCCAGACTTATTCAGGGGAAACTGGGACACATAGTCTATAATATATATATTATATATATATATAAAATATATATATATTATATATATTATATATTATATAATATATAATATATAATATATTATATATTATATATGTATATATATTATATATATATATATATATAAATAAATTATATATATAATTAAACATATTGCATATAAAAATTCCTTCCTTAGAAAATAGTCAGATTCTATGACTATTTGGTATTAGCTCTTCTCAATTCTTTAACCTTTAAACTCCTAACACTAGCTTAATCTTTAACCTTTAAACTCTATTTCCTGGAGATATTAACAAGCCTCCATTTGCCAGTAATATACAAATTAGAAAACCAAAAGCTTCCCAGGATGCTCAATTTTACATTATTTGCTTAGTAGGTATAAAATGACAGACTTCGTAATGGAAATTATCCTGAAACACCTGAACAGAAAGTGCAAAAAATTAGAGTCCCTGGATCTCTTTGATGGGGTCCTCACTCTTGAAGAAAGTTGGCTGTTCTTATCCGGGGCATACAGGCAAAGAGAAATGCGTCCATCCCTAATCTCCAGATAGAGAAAGTCACTAGTAGGGAGTGGCCCAGGGAAGAGATTATGCCCAACCAACTCCAAATTTCACTCTTTACTCTCTCCTCCTCTCTCTACAGCAAATACTGGGACTTCTGGACTAGAATGGGAAAAAGGACATTTATAAGATCTGAACCTTTTCCCCACTAAGATGAACCAACAATTTGAGATAACCCCAATGTCAACCTATACTCTATACTATAGATACCCTCCACATATCCGTATTTCCTGCATGTCCTAGTTCGTAACAGTAAGTCCAAATTTAAATCTTTTTTTCCTTCCCCCCCCTTTTCCTTTTATATCTAAAGTGTGTTCTTGCCTATTTAATCTTGTAAAAGGCCCAATGAAACTGCAGGAAAAGCTGCTTGCATAAAGGAGTGCCAAAAAGTGCTATACTGAATTATGCCCCCAAAGGGTTCTCATTATGAACTCGTTCTCCAGTTTTCTTGTCCTGATATTAGTTCATATTCTTTTCTAGCCCCTCCAGACCATAAGAGTTCAAATTTTCTTTTTCATAGTTTAGTCAAGCACAAGTGACAATCACAATGAAGAACGACAAGAAGAAATGTGCCGTCAATCATTACAAGAGGAACACTATCAGAGGCTGGCCCCTTATCCAGTCTCTTTATTTCAAACACTTTGGTCTATATGCTCAACACCAAATGACTCCTGCTCATTTAACCAAACACATATATAATACAAATGCCACATTAATTGCTAAGAAGCAGAAGAAAGTCAGTTGGTAAAATCAACTTCTGGCTGGACCCCAGACACTAGCAAAACTCCAGGATTGGCTGCTGCTGTTAGAACATTAATTTGTCATTTTAGAAAGCATAAAAATTAGACATTTAAAATTACTACGGAGTGGAGGACTTAGGCGATAATACAACATTCCTGTTTTCTCCACTTTTCTCACTTATCTCCACTGATATAAATACCCAGTAAATGGATCAAGGTCAGGGTGTTGTTATCCTACACACTGAAAGTTCCAAATGCTGAACTTTCATGCAAGTGTATATGTCTGTGTGACCAAGCATTCGAAATTATCCCTGGGCACTATTACAACAATGAACTTCAGACTAGAGAATAGCATCTACTCATCCCTTAGGCATTACTGAGTAACCTTTTTGTTCCAATCCATTTGGAGAATACACAAAGAAGAAATAGTCCTTGCCTTCATGGGGTTCTCTATATCTATTTAAGGGATTGAGGTCTATACAAAATTATTAAATAAGTGACAGTTACCATTATAGTGGTATGAATGTGATGCTTGGGGGAACAAAAGAGCCAGTATTAAATGAAAAGATTAGGAAAGCTTCTAGAAAGTCTTTACAGAGGAATTGAATCTTGAAAAAACTATAAATTTTCTTTGGGTGAAAACAGAGAATTGGTGTCTAGTGAGAAAAATCAATATATTGAAAAACAAGAGCAATATAAAAAGAACATTTGGGAAATGACAGGTGGCTTTATGTGATTGGACAAACAGCATGGTCACAGATAGAGGAGGTCATTCTGTTGTGTCAGGCTAAGGAATCAGTAGTTGATCCCAAAGGTAATGGGAGTCAATGGAGTTTTCCAAGCAGATGAACACAAGAGCTGATGCACGTCCACTTACATTATCATGGCATCCTGGCAGAGTACAGTGTGGAGGAAGGCAAGACTGGACAGAATCAGGAGACAGTGAAAGTCCAGCTGAGATACGATGAGATCCCTAGATAAGGCAGTAGGTGGTATAAGGGCAGTCAGGAAAGAGAAAGAGCTCAAAGGAGATGGGAGAAAGTCAAGACTATGTCACTGAGACAAGACAAAAATTTGGTAATGTGCACTTTCTGATCCCTTTATTGCTTTTCCTATCTTGTAAACATTATCATTTAAGTGATGGTATTTCTGCACTGGTTCTCCCATTATGTGCATATGAAACTATATACAACAAGGAGAGGACTAGAGCAGAAAGTGTTTCTGCCTACATTTAAAGATAATCATAGCAGAGTTAGTACTGAGGCCTTATCCGGAGATGGCTTAAAACATGCAATTTCCTTATCAAAAAGTGAAAGAATGAACTGAATGTGGTGGAACACACCTATAATACTGTTCTTGGAAAGTTAAGGCAGGAGAGTCAGTAGTTCCAGGCCAGCCAAGGTTACAAAGAAAGACCTTGTCTCAAAAAATAAATAAATAAATAAATACATAATAAAAAGGGAAGGGATGAACCACAGTAGTGTCTTTCAAAGAACTATCTAATCTAGCAACTATTCAGTGCTGGTTAAAAATACATACAGTTGTCAGCAGTCTTGTCTTAATCTACTGATATAGAATCTTGGGAGAGGGCAAGTATTTTTAACAAGCAGGGTGATTCTTATGCACACTACAGTTTGAAAACCCCTAGACAATTTCTAATATGTCTTCCAAGCCTAATTTATTTTAACCACAAAAAGACTTTATAGAGTATAAATTTTTCAGGAATCTTTGAGAAGACTGAATATCTTAGAGATAAACAGGCTAAAGTCACCTTTTATGATATCACTCTATTACTAGTGTCAATGTCACTAGTATTACCAGTGGTCATTTGAGCCAAGTATGTGACAAACACTTTATACACACAATCCTATTTATTCATGCCATGTCCTTTAGCTTAAGACCACCAGGAACATGCCTGTGTTTAAACAAGTCAGGTGTGTGACTTATTACATCCAGAAAAGCCTAGAATGCTTTCATTTAGATAGGGCAGTGTTAGAAATAACTTATTGTAGGATTTGTACCTTGGTTGTGTGGTTCCAGGGAGAGTCTAAAAAAGTGGAGGGTCTTACTAAGTCAGATGTTGTCTGAAATTGGGGTTAATTTTATCACTGGTTATCTCATTAAATCTTACCATAGTGGAGAGAGACTAGAACAAGATAAGGCTGTATTGATGAAACAGTAGCTGTTAGGGCTGGGAGTGTAGCTCAGTGGAAGAGCACTTGTCTAGCATGTGGTTTCAATTACCAGTGCCTCAAAAAAAAAAAAAAAAAGAAAAATATCAGTTAACCATTTTAGCTAAGAGAGAATGTTTGTATATTGTGGTGTCACATCAACTTTATTTTTGCCTGAGCTCAGACAAAATAGTGAGGCTGATTTAGTTAATCTCATTTAATCAGTCTTAGAGTAACCTGTCTAAAGTTGGTTATTCCAGAAGGTTATGCCTAGTATGGGATAACACGACCTAGCTGGGAGTGTCAGGCCATCTTGTGACAGTCAGAGCACATTTTCTCTGAGAGAAAGAAGACATCCTCTTTTCTTCCTTCCCTCCTTTTCTTCTTTCTTTCTCAGTCATCATACTATCTCCCACAAAGTAACTTATCTGAGAGGTTTGTGATTTGCCATGTCCATGCAAACTACAATGGGCCTCAATCTAGACAGCCCACGTCCAAAGTTTGCACTCTTGCCAAGGGAGTTTTAGGGTCTTCCCTGACCTTGGAAACATGGAAGCAATCCATAAGGGAATGCACTTCTCAGTCTTGGACTCCATGACACAAGTTCACTACCACAGACTGATTTTGAGTTTCATACAGCACACCCATCAAAGGGAAATTAATGGTGAGGTTTTAAAACATCACTACACTAAAAAACTAGCCGAGATCAGAACCTAGATTTGTGTCCTGTACTGAACTGGCAAATCATGTAAAGAAGAAAAAAAGAAAAAGGCAAGATAGACTGGCCTCTGTCATCCAGCGAAATTAGTCAGTGGTGGCGGCATTCATCTCACAATTCTAGCCTTCTAGAATTCTGGGGCACTTCTATAAAGGCACAAATTTTCCCACAAGATTCACCAAGTGTAATGGAATCATAAAGTAGAGACATGAGTTTCAGGTCAAAAGTTCAGACTGATGTGCTGATAGATTTAGAAAACACTAAGAATCCAAATAAAGCAACACAGAGCAAGCAGCACATGCAGGACAGCGTTAGAATATACCAGAGGCCTAGAGCCAATCTGCAATCACTGCCACTGAATGCAGCGTGTAAAAGCGATCCATAAAATCCCCTTACTCACCCCCTCCCGCGGGCCCCTTTTGTGCTGTTCCTGCCAACGCAGCAGCCCTCCCGCTGTATAGACCTGCTGCCGCCTGCCGGCTCCATCCCATTGATCTCGCACCATTTGTATCAACCGGCCATGGGGAAGGTGAGCAGACACAAGTTAAAGAAAAAGAAGGGGAAAAGAAAACGCCTTGCTACAAGCCATACTGGGAGCAAGTGATTTCATTGGGAATTATTCTTCCCTTGCAGATCACCTTCTACGAGGACCGCGGCTTCCAGGGCCGCTGCTATGAGTGCACCAGCGACCACGCCAACCTGCAGCCCTACTTCAGCCGCTGCAACTCCATCCGTGTAGACAGCGGCTGCTGGATGCTCTATGAGCGCCCCAACTACCAGGGCCACCAGTACTTCCTGCGGCGCGGGGACTACCCCGACTACCAGCAGTGGATGGGCCTCAGCGACTCCATCCGCTCCTGCCGCCTCATTCCGCACGTGAGTGTTGATGAGTCTGAGTGACCGCTGTGTTACTGATGTGGGTTGGAGAGGAGTTTTTCCTATAAAAAATACCTGAGGGTTAAATGGGCTTTAACTGCCTACCAAAGTCCAAACGGATGAGATTATAAGAAAGAATCCACTTATAAGTGTTAGTTTTATTTTTAAATTTTGCCATCACTAGGTCAAAAGTCGTCCTCAACCAATGTAATATTAGACTGGGAAGCTGGCTAAGAATAAGAAGGCAGTATTTCCAATAAATTAATTTTCCTCTATGGTAAAGGAATTCCTAATGAATGATTAGATTTCACTGTGGAGTAAGAAATACTGAAAACTGTTGTTATCATAGACTACCTAAATGTAGTAGCCAACTTTGAAAAAAGTAATTTTCCTTAATTTGGAAAATCAGCTGAATTCTGGCTGCAAGTGGCTATCTAAACAAATTTTCCACTGAAGTACATGATTTTTTAAAAATCCTACTTTAACCATGTATGGTGTGCACACTGAGGCAGGAGTACAGGGAGTTTAAGGCCAACCTGGGCTACATAGCCAGACCTTGTCTCAAGATAAAATCGTACGTCACTGGCCAAATTTTATATATATATATAACTTTGAGGAGACAATATTCCCACCAAAGGAATGCAAAGATACTAGTCAAAATAAATAATTTTTATTTGCCCCTCCCCCCCAAACACAAGCTTGAGTGAACACAGGGTTAAGAATCAAGACACTGAGTTCTTGGCAGGTTCCAACTGAGAGTTTCAACCTCTTAAATATTACATCTCCTAGATAAGAAACAGGAAATGAACATTCACAGTGTCCTTAAATGCTAGTAAAAGACAGATGCCTGCATAGCACTCATAGCAATCTCAGAGTCTCAGATTTTACATCAGCAATCTCCTACTCCAACCTGGTAAGTTCATCTGTTGTTTGATTGGATGAATTCTGAAAGACTCATTTGCTTTGTATTGATCTTTCTTTCTGTGTCCTGAGCAGACCGGTTCCCAAAGGATGCGGTTGTATGAGAGAGAAGACCACAAAGGCCCCATGATGGAGCTGAGTGAGGACTGCTCCTGCATCCAGGACCGCTTCCACCTAAGTGAGGTGCGCTCTCTCCACGTGCTGGAGGGCTGCTGGGTCCTCTATGAGATGCCCAACTACAGGGGCCAGCAGTACCTGCTGAGGCCCCAAGAGTACAGGTGCTACCACGACTGGGGGGCCATGGACGCTAAGGCAGGCTCTTTGCGGAGGGTGGTGGATTTATACTGAAAAAGGTTAACACTACCCTTTTCTCATTTTGGAACTTAATAAAGTATTTAGTCTGTATTGTTGGCAAACCCCGACTTCTGTTTTTCTTTCCAAATCAGTCCACCTGTACATGCTCCTGGTAAAAGGTTGAGAGGTGAGTGGGAGAGGGGGCGGAGGTCTGCTCAAGAACTTCAAGACAGAGTGAATCTGAACAAATCTCAGAATTTGGGATGGAGTGAGGGTGTGCCTGCTTGAGAAAGAAAACTCAAAGGTAGAGACATGAGAAAGGGTGACTGCTGAGAAGGGAGGCATTGGATAAGATCTTTAAGGAACAATAATCTAGAATTTTCCTTATGACCACTAAAGGCAGTCTAACGAGTGGTGAGGGTGAGTCCAGCTTGACAAAAGCCGAGCTAAGCTATATAAGGCACTCTATTTTTGTTTACTTTCAAGCACGTATTATATAACTGAGGCGAGGTCTGCCACCAGCCATTGCCATACCTTGGTACAAAGTTGATGACCCTCCACTTCTACACCCCAAATAAAAGCGTGCCTCTTAACCAGTACTGCCAGGGCCCAAAAGTGCAGACACTGTACACATGATTATATCACACAACTAATGCAAATACATTAGTACACATCACTATTTTAAATAGACTTGCATGATACAAAAAAAGGCCTTTAACTAAAAAAGTAAAGGCTCAAATTTAAAGGCACACAATTTCTAGCGTCCTTTAAGAGAAGTAAAATCTGCTTGCTCACATACAAAACCCTGCAAATTAGAAGAGGAGGAGAAAGAGGAGGAAAAAGAAAGAAAAAGCAGGCAACTGGAAATCTTTTGATCAGTAAATAATTAACATGTTTTTAACTTGAAAATTTCCTCCAAAGTAGTCTTACTACTTCACAAATTCTATAAAGAAAAAAGCAGAGGGATTCTTTTGACAGCCTTCACTGCTAATCGCCACTTACATTCGGTGGGCACCCTTCTGCAATTCTTCCTTTGTTTGTACACCTATCTCATGAAACACGTTTCTTTTCTTTACAAAAATGGAATCATGGTGTATACACTAGTCTGCAACATGTTTTTAAAATGTTATATATATCACATTATATATGCATGCATGGATAAATATTCATATAAATAATATATACATATAAAAATATAATAATATATAAAAATAATACATTTATATATGTGTATATATGGCAGTGCCTCATTCCATTTCATGGCTGAATGGCATCTCATGGTTTGGAGGTTCCCTTATGTTATTGCACAATTTCTCCATTGGCCACTGGACTTTTCAAATGTTCCTTTTACAAGTAATGTTGCAAAGAATATCCTAATACATATGCTCTTATCTTAACACATTGTAATTTTATTTATTTTTTTTGGGGGGGTTGTTTCCACCTGTTTTAAAATTTTTTATTTTATTCACATGTGCATACAATGTTTGGGTCATTTCTCCCCCCTCCCCTCCTCTTACCTCCCCACCCCCTCCCTCTCTCCTCCACCCTCTCGCTACCTGGCAGAAACTATTTTGCCCTTATCTCTAATTTTGTTGAAGAGAGATTATAAGCAATAATAGGAAACACCAAGGGTTTTTGCTGGTTGAGATAAGGATAGCTATACAGGGAGTTGACTCACATTGATTTCCTGTGCATGTGTGTTACCTTCTAAGTTAATTCTTCTTGAACTAACCTTTTCTCTAGCTCCTGGTCCACTTCTCCTGTTGGCCTCAGTTGCTTTAAAATATCTGTTTTAGTTTCTCTGTGTTGAGGGCAACAAATACTATCTAGTTTTTTGGGTGTCTTAATATCTCCCTTGTGTGCTCTCACTTTATCATGTGCTCAAAGTCCAATCCCCTTGTTGTGTTTGCCCTTGATCTAATGTCCACATATGAGAGAGAACATACGATTCTTGGCCTTTTGGGCCAGGCTAACCTCACTCAGAATGATGTTCTCCAATTCCATCCATTTACCAGTGAATGATAACATTTCGTTCTTCTTCATGGCTGCATAAAATTCCATTGTGTATAAATACCACATTTTCATGATCCATTTGTCAGTAGTGGGGCATCTTGGCTGTTTCCATAACTTGGCTATTGTGAATAGTGCTGCAATAAACATGGGTGTGTAGGTGCCTCTGGAGTAACCTGTGTCACAGTCTTTTGGGTATATCCCCAAGAGTGGTATTGCTGGATCATATGGTAGATCAATGTTTAGCTTTTTAAGTAGCCTCCAAATTTTTTTCCAGAGTGGTTGTACTAGTTTACATTCCCACCAGCAGTGTAAGAGGGTTCCTCCCCCCACCCCCATCCTCGCCAACACCTGTTGTTTGTGGTGTTACTAATGTTGGCTATTCTAACAGGAGTGAGGTGGAATCTTAGTGTGGTTTTAATTTGCATTTCCTTTATTGCTAGAGATGGTGAGCATTTTTTCATGTGCTTTTTGGCCATTTAAATTTCTTCTTTTGAGAAAGTTCTGTTTAGTTCACTTGCCCATTTCTTTATTGGTTCATTAATTTTGGGAGAATTTAGTTTTTTAAGTTCCCTGTATATTCTGGTTATCAGTCCTTTGTCTGATGTGTAGCTGGAAAATATTTTCTCCCACTCTGTGGGTGGTCTATTCAGTTTAGAGACCATTTCTTTTGTTGAGCAGAAACTTTTTAGTTTTATGAGGTCCCATTTATCTATGCTATCTCTTAGTTGCTGTGCTGCTAGGGTTCCATTGAGAAAGTTCTTGCCTATACCTATTAATTCCAGTGTATTTCCTACTCTTTCTTGTACCGACTTTAGAGTTTGGGGTCTGATATTAAGATTCCTTGATCCATTTTGAGTTAATATTGGTATAGAGTGATAAACATGGATCTAGTTTCAGTTTTTTGCAGACTGCTAACCAGTTTTCCCAGCAGTTTTTGTTGAAGAGGCTGCTATTTCTCCATCGTATATTTTTAGCGCCTTTGTCAAAGACAAGTTGGTTATAGTTGTGTGGCTTCATATCTGGGTCCTCTATTCTCTTCCACTGGTCTTCATGTCTGTTTTTGTGCCAGTACCATGCTGTTTTTATTGTTATTGCTTTGTAATATAGTTTGAAGTCAGGTATTGTGATACCTCCAGCATTGTTCTTTTGACTGAGTATTGCCTTGGTTATTCGTGGCCTCTGTGTTTCCATATAAATTTAACATTAGATTTTTCAATCTCTTTAATGAATGTCATTGGAATTTTGATGGGAATTGCATTCAACATATAGATTACTTTTGGGAGTATAGACATTTTTACTCTGTTGATTCTACCAATCCATGAGCATGGGAGATCTCTCCACTTTCTATAGTCTTCCTCAATCTCTTTCTTCAGAAGTGTATAGTTTTCCTTGTAGAGGTCTTTCACATCCTTTGGTAGGTTTACACCTAGGTATTGATTTTTTTTGAGGCTATTGTAAATGGCATTGTTTTCATATATTCTTTCTCAGTTTGTTCATTATTAGTGTATCGAAATGCTAATGATTTTTCTATGTTGATTTTATATCCTGCTACCTTGCTATAGCTATTGATGGTGTCTAGGAGCTTTTGAGTAGAGGTTTTTGGGTCTTTAAGGTATAGGATCATATCATCTGCAAATAGGGATATTTTGACAGTTTCTTTACCTATTTGAATTCCTTTTATTCCTTCTTCTTGCATAATTGCTCTGGCTAGGAATTCCAGTACTATGTTGAATAGGAGTGGAGATAGTGGGCATCCTTGTCTAGTTCCTAATTTTAGAGGGAATGGTTTCAGTTTTTCTCTGTTAAGCATAATGCTGGCTGTAGGTTTGTCATATATAGCTTTTATAATGTTGAGGTACTTTCCTTCTATTCCTAGTTTTCTTAGAGCTTTTACCATTAAATGGTGTTGGATCTTAACTTAGGCTTTTTCTGCATTTATTGAGATGATCATGTGGTTTTTGTCTTTGCTTCTGTTAATGTGGTTTATTATGTTTATTGATTTTCGTATGTTGAACCACCCCTGCATTCCTGGGATGAAGCCTACTTGGTCATGGTGAATGATCTTTTTTATGTGTTGTTTAATTCAGTTTGCTATTATTTTACTGAGGATTTTTGCATTAGTGTTCATTAAGGAGATAACACATTGTAATTTTAAAAGGATAGACACCCAAAACTGTGAGCACCTGCTCATAGTACATGTTTATATTTTATTTTAATGGACTGCCCAAAGATTAACTACTAAGAGGTAGTACTAAGAGGTCCTACCACAGGCCTACTGTATGTAGCATTGATGAAGATAACACAACAAAACTAACAAAGGACATTGTTTCTAGCCCATAGAGCTCTACATAGAAATAATGCTAAATACTAATATCACATAGAAGATATAATCTTTTTTAAGTCAAGAACTTACAAAGTGTCCTAAATAATGCACATTAATCTCTTTTATTTATTACTTCCACTAAGTACATTTAAATCATCTCATTAAAAACTTCTAGGGAAAATAAATGGAATAATATTTATTTGCATGTTCCTTTTGTTATGTGTTTTTATTCCTTAGCATTTTGGGAAGGAAAGTGTTTTTCTGGGATGGCATATTCATTTAATACTTCATTATACACCTTAATTTTCTACAACACTTCTTTTTTTCTCTCTCCTTTGGAACAACATCTCCAATGAATATAGTTTCCAGTGAGAAGAAAACTATTCATTTAATATGAAAAGTCATGGATGGAGGTTTCACAGTAGAAGTTGCAGTAAAGAACATTATCTTGAAGGCAAAAACAGTTCAATTATATAAGCAGCTTCTATTCTGGGCAAATTAAAGTCTATTAATTACAACCTTAATTTTTAAAAATTTGATGCTCCATTACATAACACCCAGATTCTCACAGCTAGTTAGAGGCAAGGATAGGACCCCAGTTCAAGCTGATCTTAAATCCTTAACTCTATTGTTGTCCTAGCATGGGGAGTTCTACATAGGAATAATTAATGTGATTATTCTAGAATAGGATTTGGAAGCATCATGACAAGCAGATCTACCACTACAAATATTTACCATATTTTTTTACCTTATTTAAGTCAAGTGGTTTTCAACATTTAATATTTCCCAGAACAATTTTCTTCAGGTGGGAAACATAATATTGCCAGTTTTTGTTTTGACAAGAAAGACATTTAAAACATAAAAACAATACAAGATGAAAGACTAAGCACCATCTATTCTTACATCACTTATAAAAGACATGTACAAAGAACTTTTTCACACACACTCAAGTCTCTCCCCACCAAAAAATACATAATAAAGCCTGTTTCAGGCTAACAAAGAATATTTGTACACTATTACCTGATATATAGTTTTCTCAGCTGGTGAAAACGAAGCAGCATTTGAAAACTTTTGTTTGAAGATGCAAGTCAATGCCTTCAGGTGCAAGGCAGATGATGTAAGTGAAACAACCTCCTTTAAGACAGCAGGGAATGGTGAGGATATAGCAAACTGTGAAGAGTGTGACCCAATCCAAAGCTTTACAAAGTCCATCAAACCTGTGCCAGCCAAACAAAACACATCTCTGGATCCACAGCCCTCTAAGTTACCAGTTCTCATTTCAAAGCTGCTGCCAAAGCTGGGGAGAGCTATCAATGTGGATGTCATAGTCATTCCCTAAGCATCTTTTCTACCCAACCCCCATGAAATGGTGTGGCACCATATATGTGTACACCATACATACAGAAAAACCCTAACCTGAACTATTCTCTTTTGCCATCACTTTTGTTTGAAGTCACATATTTTTTTAATTTTTAAATTTTTTATTAGCATATTAAGGTTGTACAGGGGGTACACTGTGACATTTACAAAAGTGCTTACACTATATCTTAGTTAGATTCACCCCTCCATCTTTCTCCTTTATGCCCCTTCCTCCCCTTCTTAGAATAGTTTCAGTGGGTCTCATTGTTCCATTTTCATACATGAGTACAAAATACTTCCAACATATTCGCCCTTCTTTACCTTTTCCTTATGCCCTCCTCTCTCCCACTGGTACCAAACACAGACAAGGCCTGTTTTACCTTCTTGATTTCTGTTTTTGAAAAAAAAAAGAAATTTTTGTTTGTTTAAGATAGCTACACAGGGAGTTCCACTGTGACATTTCCATGTATATATGTTTTATACCCGGAATTGGCTTATTCCCTCCATTGTTCTTCTTTCTAACTTAGTCCTCATTTTATGGTGATTTCAACAGGTTTGACTGTTCCACATTCAACCTCTTATAGAAACTACATCAATTGTATTCACCTTCTTTACTTTCTTCATGTTCCCTCCTCCTCCCATTAGAGCCTCCCCCTTATCTTGACCTGTTTTACATTCCTGTCCTTCATTGTTTAGATATCTGTTCTTTGTTCAGTGGGATTTTTGCATTGGCATTTTATATGTAAATATATTGTGCTTAAATCAATCTAATCCCTCTCCACTGCCCTTCTACACCTTTTTCCCCCATCCTGTGTTGTTCAACAATTTTCAGTGCATTTTATTGTGTCTTATTCCTACACAGATGTGATGTATTTCAATATTCACTATCTTTCATTCCTCCCTTAGTCTCTTCTACCAGTCCCTCTTTTGGGTATATGCTTTGTATATATTTATATGTATATATAATATTGCTTGTATTTGTATTGGGCCTATATTCCACATATGAGAGAGAAATGCGGCCTTTAGCTTTCTGAACCTGGCTTACTTCACTTAAGATGATGATGTACAGCCATCTAAATAGTTAAAAGATGGCTAGATAGAGCTCAGGACAATAGTGCCTGCTCTTCATGTTCTATTCCACCTTTAGTGATAATCTTCATCCATCATTCCAGACAACTTGTGAAGAGCTCTGTGCCTCAGCTGCCAGAGCTCTTGGGCCTTACTCGTATTTTCCTAGCACCAAGCACAACTTGGGGCAAGTTACACACATTTGTCACTTCTGAAACTTTCTACAGAGCATTTAAATCAAGCCACATTCTGGCCCAAGCCATTAGCTCTTCAGATTTATAAGAAATTTTGGGTGTTTTCCTTGTTTCTTCAGCCCTACGTTGAAATAAAGCTTTTTCTCTTCCTGCCTAATGGAAAAAACCAAAAACCAAAACCCACAAAACCCTGCTCAAATCCATTTATTTGGCTTCTCCAAATGTGTCCTTAATTTTAGGTGTAAGTGCATGCCAAGAGAGGTAGTGATCCCAAGACAGCCCCATGATGCTCTTCAAGGTTCCTAGTTCTTCATTCCCTGAGTCCTACTGACTGTGCTCTCTGTGACTCTGAATTCCACATCTCACATTGTATTGTTTCCATCCATGTGCACTCTTCCCACAGAACCTTAGACTCAGAAACAACTTTGAGAAAAACCACATTGTATTAAAAGTATTTTTCATTATTTTAAATTTTTAATAAAAGTTAATAAAATAAATAATCATAATAAAAATGGTGGTTTTTATGTATTAGCCTGGCTGCTTATGTTCCACTATCAAAACGTAAGTAACTTTGTAATATATGCCTACACAGTCAGAAAGCCAGAAGTCAGAAAATAAGAATTGAAATCATTATATTGCACATAGCCAACTAAGTTCAATTCATAAATAACCAACTCAGAAAGATTTCTGACTCAAAGTCAAGATAAAGCCCTTCCATGGGTTGACATAGACTGCGGATAATTCTTTGAACATGAAAAGGGCTGGACACATAGGTCATCTTCCACTCCAGTACTCTTTCCAGTACATCAAACTCTTTTCCAGACCAATAAATACTTTCTAAAGTCTTCCTAGAGTCTTGACCTTTAGACATTTATTCCTTCCTCTCCCTACACCATTCCAGCCATAGCTCCCCTTTGTGTTTCTACAATTCATTTCCTCTGCGTGAAAGGCTTTGTTTACTCTTGTTCACCAGAGAACAGAATACCCTAGATCCTGCCAGAATTGTGTTTCTTGGGAATTTGTTTTTACTTTATAAGCTAAAAAGTAACCTGCTTTTTTATTTTAAATGTATTAGTTTTTTATCTTGTCAAACTCAGACATTTCCTTTTAGTTTTTCTAAGATTAAGTATCTTAAAACTATTTTTCCCTTTGAATCCCAGAACCATAACTAGCTAAGAGAAAGAGATTAATTCTCAGTCTACTTTCAGACAGGACTGAAACAAAAGTCAAAACCAATATTGAAGATCTGTGTCGAGTGTGCTTTTTACCATACTGAAAGTATGAAATTCTGGGAACTCACTTGGGAAAACGCTCCACTTTCTTACACCCTTTATTTCTGAAGTGCTTCGAAACTACTAGCTTGAAATTTTCTACTTTCAATTAAGTCCATTTTCTTCGTGTTTACAATCAACATTCAAGACTGGGACACATAGGTGTTATGGTGAGTCTTACAGATTAATTTATATCCATCATATTAAAACTCTTTTTTTGCTCCCCCACTTAATCTATTTTGATTTTCCCAACTATACAAATAAAAGTGTGAACAATATATGAAATGGCCGAAGTTCTATTCCTATTATTAAATAGACAATGTCCCAAATTACGTTTTTTCAAACAATCTCAATAGCATCAGCCAGTGATAGCAACCCGAATATTCCAGAGAGAGAATGGGACCAAAACCCACAATAAGCCCCACGGACTCCGACAGCAAAGAGAAAAAAAGAGAACACGGAAATACCCCTGCCCCCGCGGGCCCCTTTGTGCTGTTCCTGCCAACGCAGCAGCCCTCCCGCTATATAGACCGCGCGCTGCGGCCCGCACCCCACCGCACATCCACCTCCATCAGCCATGGGGAAGGTGAGCGCAGCGGGCGCCCGGCCCGGAGACCCGGACCGCGGACCAGGGACCTGGGACCGGGGAGGGACCCTGCCCACGGGGGCCCGGGCCCGGCTCCGGCCTCTGAGCCTGCGCCTCGCCTCGCCTTGCCTTGCAGATCACCTTCTACGAGGACCGCGGCTTCCAGGGCCGCCACTACGAGTGCAGCAGCGACCACGCCAACCTGCAGCCCTACTTCAGCCGCTGCAACTCGGTGCGCGTGGACAGCGGCTGCTGGATGCTCTATGAGCAGCCCAACTATTCGGGCTGCCAGTACTTCCTGCGGCGCGGGGACTACCCCGACTACCAGCAGTGGATGGGCCTCAGCGACTCCATCCGCTCCTGCCGCCTCATCCCCTATGTGAGTCCAGAATCTCACCAGGACTGAGGCCCTGGGACCCTGCTGGGATTGTTTCCAGCCAAGGTTCAACAAAGTAGGGGTGATCCTGGAGAATTTCTGATAGGAAAAGATCCACAAAAGCTAAAGTGGATTAGTTCAACACAGTTTGCACCCCACGAAAGCAAAGTGTTGCTCCTATACCATTTTATCAACAAGTATCTATGGAGTTAGAACGTCTTGGCAGCCCTTGTCCTGGAATGACTTAGAATGGAATTGTAGAAAACCCACTGATACCTAGTCAAAGAATAAGTACCTGGTATCATGGTAGTTAACTGGGCATGGGCATACTGTGAAATGGTTTTTAAATCCTCTTTCCCCTTTTGCTTCCTGCTTGCATATTTTGGGTTTCTTCCACCTCTACAAATAAAAGTACTTTCCATCAAGGAGAACAACACAGATATTTTACACTTGTGTCATGTGTATTTCATATGTGTTTTAAAACACTAAAGTTTAGTTTATACAAAAATTAGTCCTTGGACTTACCAATTTTACTTTCCCACTTTTATAAATTTTATTTATAAGTTTATACTATATATTTACAAATCATACTTATAAACTGACTAAGCAAAAATTGTTGCCTACGACTTAAGATGTTTAATATCTTATATTAATGTATTTCAGATACATTTTATTTACACTTTAATATATTTATTTTAATATAAAAACATTTCCTCAAAATGGCAAAAAAATTATACTAAGCTGCAGGAGGTTTGCATTTCTCTGTGCTGCTGAGCATAGGAGGTGGTTCTGGGAAATATCTGAATATATTAAAGAGTGAGATGTCCTCAGCTCATTCACTCACACTGCATGACCTGGGAAAGGTACTAGATCTCTGCCCTCAGTAATGAGAAGTTTCTAAGTATTAAAATTGCTTAGTTTGCCATATATTTTGAAATGGCTTGAATCTCACTAACTAGTTATTTCCCTGATGCTTTTTACTTCTTTCTGTTTGTGGGCCTACCAGGCCAGCTCTCACAGGATCAGACTGTATGAGAAGGAAGATTACAGAGGCCAGATGGTGGAGATCACTGAGGACTGCCCCTCTCTCCAGGACCGCTTCCACTTTAATGACATCTACTCCCTCAATGTGCTGGAGGGCTGCTGGGTCCTCTACGAGATGCCCAACTATCGGGGTCGGCAGTACCTGCTGAGGCCTGGGGAATACAGGCGCTATCGTGACTGGGGGGCCATGAATGCCAGAGTCGGTTCTTTGAGGAGGGTCATGGATTTCTATTGAAATATGTTCTCCTTTATCGTTTCTCAATCTGGAAGCTAATAAAATATTTTCTGTGTGTTCCTGGCACTGATTTGCTTGTGTATGTGTGTGTGTGTGTGTGTGTGTGTGTGTTTCTTTTGTCCTACCTGTTACTTATTAATTATTTAGTTATTTAAGACAGGCCCAGGCTGGTCACCAACTCTGCAATCCTCCTGTTTCAGGCTTCCAAGTGCTGGGATCACAGGCTCACCCCACCACCCTCACTTATTGTTTAATTTACACGCACACAATGCAAGCACAAACTAAGATGTGTGACCCATGGGTAACACATCTCACAGTAGACATACCCCTTCATATTAAGAGAATTTTGCTGTCTACAAAACATTTTCATAATGCATTATCTCACTTGCTTGGTCTTTAAATAACCAGATTATTAGAAATCTGTTTGGTTTTCTCTGAGGAGTGACAATCTAAAAGCTAAGGTTCAGGCATCATGATCCACTTTTGAAATCAGGGATTCTGAACCTGGGCAACAGAAAGGGCTTCAGAAAACTTCTGAGTCACTTAAAATTGTATGCAAAAGTTGAGATGGCAAATCTATCAGGTTCCCTTACTGCAGAGGTGACCACATGACACTGCTCTGGCTATAACTAAAGGGATATACTGATAGAAAAATCTGTCTTCCCAATGAAAAAGACAGATGCTTCTAGAGGCATAATTCCCTCCTATTTCAGTCATCTCACACCAAGACGTGAAGTATGGAAAGTATGTCCTTGATGGGTCAAGGCTCTGAGCCAATGCTAGCAACCTTTTACCTTTGGACTTCTTGTAAGAGGAGCAAAGTAAACCCACATTTGTCCAAGCCACTGTAAGTGGGTTTTCTGTTAATCTGCAATTCAACACACACTTCAAGCTGAAGTAGAGTATAGGCAAATTTTCCTGGGGATTACTTAAAACTTCAGAGTCTCATCGAGATACCTAATTGGAAGACAAAAAATTGAAAAAAAGAAAGAAAGAAAAAGGAAATGGAAGGAGGGAGAGAGACAGGGAGAGAGGGAAAGTAGCTGTCACAGAACAATATAATCCATGATAAGAAGGGGACTAAGGTAGAAAGAAGAAAAATAGAGGAGATTAATCAATTTGGGTTATAATACATATATACATGGAAATGTCACAAGGAAACTCCTTGTGTAGCTATCTTAAACAAACAAAAAAATGTCTTTTTTTCTTTTGCAAAATCGCAGAATGAGAGGACAGAACAGGTCCTATCTAGAGGGGTGGTACCAGTGGTGGGGGAGGATGTAGGGAAAGGGTTTAGGAGGGTGAATATAGTGCAAATACTGTGTACACATGTATGTAAATGGAAAAATGAGACCTGTTGAATCTATTCCAGGAATGGGGGGAGGGGAGATAAAGGAGAATAATGAAAGGGGTGAATTCAAGTATGATATATTGTAAGAACTTTTGTAAATGCCACAATGTACCCCCAGCACAATAAAAAAATAGAATAAAAAACAAGAACAATATAGTAATAAAATAATAAGATGTTTAAGATAGTTTAGATCTAAGGATCATCTAGCTAACAAAATTCTTTTTATGCAAGGTAAATGAAGTTTTACTCTATTGTCACATGGTCAATAATAAATGTGGCATCAGAATCCAGAATCATAGCTCAAAAATCGTTTCCACTATGATTTTTCTCTTAGGGAAACAGGAAGATTCTTGTCAAAATAATAACAGCACTAGCTTACAGATTCTTTCTTAGCAGGGAGTCTTAGCAAACAGTCAATCACAAATCAAATTAAATACATTGGATAGTCCAAAGCTTCATTCTGTTTCTGTGTATATGCACACACTCACAACACATAAACTTATATGTGTATATATTTATATAATCTTACACATAAACAATGTACATATGTATGTTACCGTATTATATATAAGGTTATAGGTAAGACACTTTAATCCCTTAAATTTGCTCTTTTCCTACCTCTTGTTTCTCTTACCTTTTGCTGTCTTGTGCTTTCATTGCTAGGAAGAAGAAGGACTATGCAAGTGCTTGGAGACCCATCTGATCATAGTATTTCCCCTATTGAAAACGTTTGATATTTCTCACTGTGCATAAGTCTAAATCCTTTGAAAACATGGCCCAACCTGTCCACTTCATCTCCTATCAATCTGACACCAGTTGTCCTTTTGCCCATCTTATCAAGTTCTCACACACACCAAATACTTCCACATCTCTTTGTGCTTGCTCACATCTTTTCTGGATTATTCTTCCTCATCCTCTCGCTGGTGAGCTGCTCATCCTCCAGTTCGCCAAAGCCTGGTCCAAATTTACCCTAATTCCACAGCCAAAACTAGAGCTGAACCAATTAAACTGCTTTCAACTGAAAGTAGCAGCAACTTTCCTATTAAATAGACAAGCAATATGGAAACTGATTATTTCGGGTGACAGGAAATCCTGGAATAGCACAGGGTTTAGGGATGGTTGACCCAGCAGGTGAACACTGTCATCAGGACCTATGTTTTGTCTGTCTCCCCCACTTCCCAGCATGTGTGTCATCCTGAAGCTGGTATTGCTAGTAACCATGGGATAGCTGTGGGCTGCAACTGAGGCTATTTACAGAAAAAGTTAGTGATGGAAAGCACCAAGTCTCGTGTCCCACATGAACTTGTCCTATAAACCTAACTGGGGGTGACAGGAAATGCCAAAAAGGACAACAAACAGGAGACCACACATGCATAAAGCTGGGGCCAGGTAGGCTGGGTGCTCGGATGGAGATACACCAGCCCTCTCCACCTCCAGTGAGTTTATTATATACAGTAGCAAAACAAGGTGGAGAGGCCGTTCATGGGGGAGAGGGCGTGACATTGTAATTCTTGGGAACAGGAGGAACCTGTGAGTGCTTCTCTCTGAAGTAAATATCTTAGGAAAAAAACAGCTGTACTACATCTTGCCCACTTCTGCAGCTGAGGCTGTGCCAACTTAAGCGTGCAATTTATTAGACATAACTATACTCCCTTCTGCAATTAGGGGCTGTGCCAAACTCAAACCCACAGCTTATGTGATATACCTGTCTGCTCTCCACAGCCAAGAACAATCTTTGCCGACAGTACAATTGTGCCCAGGGCCCAAATACCCAGGACTAAAGAGAACCTTAAAGCACTGTCGGGCTCTTGAGTATAAGCCTTGGTGGTATAAGGAAATCAGAATGAAGTAAATAAAGGGAAATAAAGAGAAGATGTCAAAAGGGACAAAGGTATCAATAGAAAAAAATGCAAGATACTAATTATATTATTATTTTATTTGTCATTATGAAGTAAGATGACTACAAGAAATTTCATTCTTGGAATTCCAAGATGGCGGCTAGAGGTAGGAAGCAGAAAGCGACCCTCCTATAGTGAAATCTTGGAGAGACGCTGGAGACACACTTTGCAGGCATAATCACCGAGAAAAGGCATAACTTTGACCCCTCCACATCTCCAGCCGGCGCAGAGAATCTCCACTTCACGTTAAACGGAGAACCGAGGAGGGCCCCCGGGCCGCCAGTGGCCGGCGCCCATACGGCGTGGGAAGACGCGGACCAGGTGAGCTTCGCGGTACCGCGGTACCCCACAGACAAGCCTGGGCCAGAGCAGCATAGCCCCCTGGACAGACTGACCTCCACCCGGGGAAAAAAGAGAAACTGAGTAATAGGCAATAAGAACAGTTAAGACACGCTGGAAAGAGGGTGGGGCGCCCTGAGCGCTGAAGATTGGGGGAAGGGAAGCCTTCCCGGGACTGTAAATAAATAAGCCAGGGGGCCGGAGAGGCTCTGGTGGGAGCGGGGCGTGCCCAGCAACCAGGAGCGGGGACGCTTGTGAGAGGAGGGAAGACCCACTTCCCACGTGAACTGTAAATAAACACGCAGGCCTGACAACGCGGGGCAGTGTCACCTTTCCCAGTGCTTGGAAAGGGGAAAGCCTGTAGCAGAGGCCCCCGCACAGGAGAACTCTGAGCAAACAAAGCCTGTGGGACCAGGTGAGTGCTAGCTCACCCCAGAGATCTGCATAAATAACGCCGCCAGCTACAGGCTGAGAGCAGCAGGCAGGCAAGCCACAGTTGCAGATACCACTCTCAGAACTGCCTCCAGACGCTTTTTTTTCTTTTTCTCCCTACCTTTGATGAGAGAACAACCGAATTACACCTGCAAGCTGAAAAACTTACTGAAACTGTATTGCATTTGAACTGGGGACACTTGGTGGGGCTTTTTTTTTTTTTTTTTCTTCTGTGTGTGTGTGAGTGTAGTTTTGTTCTACTTTATGCATCCCCTTTGATGAGACAACTACAGAACAACATCTGAGGCACCAACTCCAGGACTGGAGATTGAGATGGACATCCAAATTATTAAGACTGAAATTGCATTGCATATAAACTTGGAAGTATTTTGGTTTTTTTTTTTTTAATTTGCTATTTTCCATTTTATTTTAATTCATTTTTATATATAGATATTTCTTTCATATACTTATTTTTTATTTTTTTTATCTTTGATTTTCAATCCTCTCTCTGTCTCTCTATTGTCTGTTCAGCTTACTGTCAATTAGTACACTAACACTCCCTGTTTATACCTTTGAAACTCTCTTGTCTGATACCTTGTTCTGCTTTCTCCCTCTTGTCTGTATATTTGTTTTCCCCTTTTCTTTAACTTCTTGCTTTCCATCTCAGCTCACTCTTCCATTCTCAATATTACCATTGTTATTATTACAAGCCAGAAAATACTTAATTACACACAGTACAGGGACAGTAACAACACCAAGGACAATGACAGGAAGACAGAAAAAACAAGGAAACCAGTTTCCCCACAGCAAAAAATTAGTACAGGAACCAGAGGGGAATGAAGAGAACAGAAACTCAGATCCAGACTCCAACAAAATGAAGATAAACTATGCCAAAGGACCCAATGAAGCCTACAAGAATAATTTAAAAGAAGACATACTACAAGTACTCAATGAGAATTTTATAGAGATGATACTGGATAGGGTCAACCAAAATGTACAGGAGACACTCAAGAAATTCCAAGACAATAAAAATAGAGAATTTGAAAAAGCAAAAGAAGAAATAAAGGAAACCATAGAAGCACTGTATAAACACCAAAGTGAAAGAGAGCACACAATGAATAAATGGATAAATGAACTCAGGACAAAAATAGACAACAATAAAGAAGAAAACAGCCAGGATATGGAAAACCTCAGAAAAAAGAACGAAACAGAACTGCAAAACAAAACGGAAGGCCAATCCAGCAGAATAGAACAAACAGAAGACAGAATCTCAGAACTTGAAGATGAAATGGTAATTAAAGGAAAAACTGAAGAACTATTAATTAAACAACTCAAGACCTGTGAAAAGAAAATGCAAGAACTCACTGACTCCATCAAAAGACCAAACTTGAGAATCATGGGCATCGAAGAAGGAGAAGAGGTGCAAGCGAAGGGAATGCGTAATATATTCAACAAAATAATAACGGAAAATTTCCCAAATCTAGAGAAAGATATTCCCATACAGATGCAAGAGGCCTCCAGGACACCAAACAGACCAGATCAAAATAGAACTACTCCACGACATATCATCATTAAAACAACAAGTTCAGAAACTAAGGAAAGAATATTGAAGGCTGTAAGAGAGAAAAAACAAGTAACATACAAAGGTAAACCCATCAAAATCACAGCAGACTTCTCAACAGAAACATTAAAAGCAAGAAGAGCGTGGGGTGAGATCTTCCGGGCACTGAATGAAAATAACTTCAACCCCAGGATACTCTACCCAGCAAAGCTATCATTCAAAATAGATGGAGCAATAAAAGTCTTCCATGATAAGCAGAAACTAAAACAATATGTGACCACAAAGCCACCATTACAAAAGATTCTGCAAGGGATCCTGCACACAGAAAGTGACACCCAACTTAACCATGAAAAGGCAGGCAGCACCAAACCACAGGATAAGAAAAAGCAAGACAGTAGAGAGTAACATCAGTTAGGTACACACAATCAAACCTTCAAACAACTAAGATAACTAAATGGCAGGAATCACCACATACCTATCAGTACTAACACTTAATGTTAATGGACTTAATTCACCCATCAAAAGACACCGTTTGACAAAATGGATTAAAAAAGAAGATCCAACAATTTGTTGCTTACAGGAGACTCATCTCACCGACAGAAATAAGCATATGCTTAGGATGAAAGGCTGGAAGAAGATTTACCAAGCCAATGGCCCCCGAAAACAAGCAGGAGTAGCAATACTTATCTCTGACAAAGTAGACTTCAAACCTACATTGATCAAACGAGATAAAGAAGGACATTCCATACTAATAAAAGGGGAAATAGACCAAAAGGAAATAATAATCATCAATCTGTACGCACCCAATGTCAATGCACCTAATTTCATCAAACATACCCTGAAAGACCTAAAAGCATATATAAACGCCAACACAGTGGTTGTGGGAGACTTTAACACTCCATTATCATCAATAGATAGGTCATCCAAACAAAAACTCAATAAAGAAATCTAAGATCTAAAGTATGCAATAGATCAAGTGGACCTAGTAGATGTCTACAGAACATTTCATCCAACCTCTACACAATATACATTCTTCTCAGCAGCCCATGGAACCTTCTCCAAAATAGATCATATCCTAGGGCACAAAGCAAGCCTCAGCAAATATAAGAAAATAGAAATAATACCATGCATACTATCTGACCACAATGCAGTAAAAGTAGAACTCAACAACAAAAGTAAAGACAAAAAACATGCAAACAGCTGGAAACTAAATAACTCATTACTTAATGAAGAATGGATCATCGATGCAATAAAAGAGGAAATTAAAAAGTTCCTGGAAGTCAATGAAAATGAAAACACAACCTACCGGAACCTATGGGACACAGCTAAGGCAGTCTTGAGAGGAAAGTTTATAGCCATGAGTGCATATATTAAAAAGATTGAAAGATCCCAAATCAATGACCTAATGATACATCTCAAACTTCTAAAAAAACAAGAACAAGCAAATCCCAAAACAAATAGAAGGAGAGAAATAATAAAAATAAGAGCTGAAATCAACGAAATAGAAACCAAAAAAACCATACAAAGAATTAATGAAACAAAAAGTTGGTTCTTTGAAAAAATAAACAAGATCGATAGACCCCTGGCAAACCTGACTAAAATGAGGAGAGAAAAAACCCAAATTAGTAGAATTAGGAATGCAAAAGGGGAGATAACAACAAACACCATGGAAGTCCAGGAAATCATCAGAGACTACTTTGAGAACCTATATTCAAATAAATTTGAAAATCTAAAAGAAATGGACAGATTTCTAGATACATATGATCATCCAAAACTGAACCAAGAGGAAATTAATCACCTGAATACACCTATAACACAAAATGAAATTGAAGCAGCAATCAAGAGTCTCCCCAAAAAGAAAAGTCCAGGACCTGATGGATTCTCTGCTGAATTCTATCAGACCTTTAAAGAAGAACTGATACCAACCCTCCTTAAACTGTTCCATGAAATAGAAAGGGAAGGAAAACTGCCAAACACATTTTATGAAGCCACTATTACACTTATCCCAAAACCAGGCAAAGACACCTCCAAAAAGGAGAACTATAGGCCAATCTCCTTAATGAACATTGATGCAAAAATCCTCAACAAAATAATGGCAAATCGAATTCAGCAACACATCAAAAAGATTATTCACCACGACCAGGTAGGCTTCATCCCAGGGATGCAGGGGTGGTTCAACATACGAAAATCAATAAACATAATAAACCACATTAACAGAAGCAAAGACAAAAACCACTTGATCATCTCAATAGATGCAGAAAAAGCCTTTGATAAGATCCAACATCATTTCATGATAAAAGCTCTAAGAAAACTAGGAATAGAAGGAAAGTTCCTCAACATTATAAGAGCTATATATGACAAACCTACAGCCAGCATTATACTTAACGGAGAAAAATTAAAACCATTCCCTCTAAAATCAGGAACCAGACAAGGATGCCCACTATCTCCACTCCTATTCAACATAGTACTGGAATTCCTAGCCAGAGCAATTAGGCAAGAAGAAGGAATAAAAGGAATACAAATAGGTAAAGAAACTGTCAAAATATCCCTATTTGCAGACGACATGATCCTATACCTTAAAGACCCAAAAAACTCTACTCAGAAGCTTCTAGACATCATCAATAGCTATAGCAAGGTAGCAGGATATAAAATCAACATAGAAAAATCATTAGCATTTCTATACACTAACAATGAGCAAACGGAAAAAGAATGTATGAAAACAATTCCATTTACAATAGCCTCAAAAAAAATCAAATACCTAGGTGTAAACCTAACAAAAGATGTGAAAGACCTCTACAAGGAAAACTATACACTTCTGAAGAAAGAGATTGAGGAAGACTATAGAAAGTGGAGAGATCTCCCATACTCATGGATTGGTAGAATCAACATAGTAAAAATGTCGATACTCCCCAAAGTAATCTACATGTTTAATGCAATTCCCATCAAAATTCCAATGACATTCATTAAAGAGATTGAAAAATCTACTGTGAAATTTATATGGAAACACAAGAGGCCACAAATAGCCAAGGCAATACTCAGTCAAAAGAACAATGCAGGAGGTATCACAATACCTGACTTCAAGCTATATTACAAAGCAATAACAATAAAAACAGCATGGTACTGGCACAAAAACAGACATGAAGACCAGTGGAACAGAATAGAGGATCCAGATATGAAGCCACACAACTATGAGCAACTTATCTTTGACAAAGGAGCTAAAAATATACGATGGAGAAATAGCAGCCTCTTCAACAAAAACTGCTGGGAAAACTGGTTAGCAGTCCGCAAAAAACTGAAACTAGATCCATGTATATCACCCTATACCAAGATTAACTCAAAATGGATCAAGGATCTTAATATCAGACCCCAAACTCTTAAGTTGATACAAGAAAGAGTAGGAAATACTCTGGAGTTAGTAGGTATAGGTAAGAACTTTCTCAATGAAACCCCAGCAGCAAAGCAACTAAGAGATAACATAGATAAATGGGACCTCATAAAACTAAAAAGCTTCTGTTCATCAAAAGAAATGGTCTCTAAACTGAAGAGAACACCCACAGAGTGGGAGAAAATATTTGCCAACTACACATCAGACAAAGGACTGATAACCAGAATATACAGGGAACTTAAAAAACTAAATTCTCCCAAAACTAATGAACCAATAAAGAAATGGGCATGTGAACTAAACAGAACTTTCTCAAAAGAAGAAATTCAAATGGCCAGAAAACACATGAAAAAATGCTCACCATCTCTAGCAATAAAGGAAATGCAAATTAAAACCACACTAAGATTCCACCTCACCCCTGTTAGAATAGCCATCATCAGCAACACCACCAACAACAGGTGTTGGCGAAGATGCGGGGAAAAAGGAACCCTCTTACACTGTTGGTGGGAATGTAGACTAGTACAACCACTCTGGAAAAAAATTTGGAGGCTACTTAAAAAGCTGGACATCGATCTACCATTTGATCCAGCAATACCACTCTTGAGGATATACCCAAAAGACTGTTACTCCAGAGGCACCTGCACATCCATGTTTATTGCGGCACTATTCACAATAGCCAAGTTATGGAAACAGCCAAGATGCCCCAGCACTGACGAATGGATTAAGAAAATGTGGTATCTATACACAATGGAATTTTATGCAGCCATGAAGAAGAACGAAATGTTATCATTCACTGGTAAATGGATGGAATTGGAGAACATCATTCTGAGTGAGGTTAGCCTGGCCCAAAAGACCAAAAATCGTATGTTCTCCCTCATATGTGGACATTAGATCAAGGGCAAACACAACAAGGGGATTGGACTATGAGCACATGATAAAAGTGAGAGCACACAAGGGAGGGGTGAGGATAGGTAAGACACCTAAAAAACTAGCTAGCATTTGTTGCCCTTAACGCAGAGAAACTAAAGCAGATACCTTAAAGCAACTGAGGCCAATAGGAAAAGGGGAACAGGTACTAGAGAAAAGGTTAGTTCAAAAAGAATTAACCTAGAAGGTAACACCCACGCACAGGAAATCAATGTGAGTCAATGCCCTGTATAGCTATCCTTATCTCAACCAGCAAAACCCCTTGTTCCTTCCTATTATTGCTTATACTCTCTCTACAACAAAATTAGAGATAAGGGCAAAATAGTTTCTGCTGGGTATTGAGGGGGGGGAGCGGGAGGGGGTGGAGTGGGTGGTAAGGGAGGGGGTGGGGGCAGGGGGGGAGAAATGAACCAAGCCTTGTATGCACATATGAATAATAAAAGAAAAATGAAAAAAAAAAAAAAAGAAATTTCATTCTTGACACCTTTTTAATTCCCTTATCATCAATGAAGTCCACCACCTTTGCAGGGCAGAGGAGGGGGAAGCAATTTGATGGTGCCAATTTTTGCAGACTTTTACACTTCATTAGTCCTGTGTGATAATGAATGTCAAAGGCAGCAGAGGAAGAAATGTGAACTTACTTTTGACCCAGGAAGTCCACTACTAGGAATTTGTCCTTAGAAACAATTCTACACATGGAAAACCTGTTATGCATGAATTATTCATTCAGATAAGTCATAATAATAAAACAAATGGAAATTGCCAGTTTTCCAATAATAGAGGAATAAAGTATAGCATTTAAACTTAATGAATACTTTGACGTTTTCCAAAGGATTATTTATGAAGTGATAACCTAAAAAGATGTTTGATGTTATGCTCACTGAAATTAAAATTTCAAAATTATATTTGTGGTATATTTGACACCTAAGCATTATATTTTTTAATGATATGCAACAGATTTTTTTTTTTTTTTTTTGGCAGTACTGGAGTTTGAACTTAGGGCCTACACCTTGAGTCACTCCACCAGCCCTTTTTTGTGAAGGATTTTCTTGAGATAGACTCTCTAGTTTGGGCTGGCTTCAAACCTTGATCCTCCTGATCTCTGCCTCCTGAGTAGCTAGGATTATAGGTGTGAGCCACTGGGAGTTGGCTGGAATTACTTTTTGTTCTGAACTTAAAGTAAAATATTTTTATCCCTCAAAATATTGAGAAGGGAAAGTAATAAAGGAAAGAATAAAGTGTCTGCATGTCTGCCTAGCAAGCATTAGGCCAAGTTCAAACTACAGTACTGAAATAAAAAAGAAAGAAAAACAATAAAAACTACTCCTAATCCTACTTCCTATGGAAACAAGCACAGTTAACATTTTAGTTCATACAATTTTAGGTGTGTTTGTTTTCTTAACTTGTTTATCCATCTCTAGAAATTTCTCATCATTCGAAGTTGCAACTCTGTACCTATTAAACACTACCTCCCCATTCCCATCTCTCCCACTTCCCCTGGTAACCATCATTGTACTTCCTGTCTCTCTGCCTCAGACTCTTCTAAGTACCTCAAATAAAAGGAATCATGCAAAATGTGTCCTTCTGAGTCTGATTTTTAGGGTGGATTTTTCTATTTCTGCATAAAATATCATTGGGATTTCAACAGGGATTGCATTGAGTCTGTAGATTGTTTTTGGTAGTTCTAAAATCTGAACAATATTAAAGCTCCTAACCCATGAGCACAGATGTCTCTGTTTATGTCTTTAATTTCTTTCAGCAATGTTTTGTAGTTTTCAGTGTACAATGTACTTGCTTTTCTTCCCTTAAATAATATATGATGAATATTTTCTATATCCTTAAACAAATCCTTAGAGAACATGTTTTCGGTAGCTGCATAGCATCTCATCAGATGTTTCCTAATTTACTTAATTATGTCCTGTTTTGGACATTTCACTTGCATCTAATTTTCTATATCATAAAAAGTATTCTGATAAACTACCACTGTGTATAATCGTTTGGGTTTTTTTTTCTTTTTTGCAGTACTGGGGCTTGAACTCTGGGCGTATACCATCAGCCACTCCACCAGCACTTTTTTTTTTGGTGTGATGGGTTTTTTCAAGATAGGGTCTTGCAGACTATTTGCCCAGGCTGGCTTCAAACCACAGTACTAATCTCTGCCTCCTAAGTAGCTAGGATTACAGGTGTGAGCCACCAGTTCCCAGCCACAATCTTTATATGTACCTTTAACCACTTCCTTTTAGCAGATTCCTAGAGATGGAAATATTAGATGAAAGGAGCAAAAATCAAGTTTTAAAATATGTATCAATGGTGTTTTTATACAAGATGGGGGTTGAAATTTTCCTCCTTTCTACTCTTTTCCATAAAAGTTGTAGTTTCTTTTTTGGCAGCACGGGGAGAGGGCACTACTGAGGTTTGAACTCAGAGCCTCATGCTTGCCTGGCAAGTGCTTTACCACTTAAGTCACTCCCTTCCCCCAGCCATTTTTTGTTATGTTTCATATAGGGTCTCAAGCTTTTGTCCAGAAAGGCATGGGACCTGGATCCTGCTACTTCCACCTCCTGAATAACTGGGATTGCAGGTATGCACCACCAAACCTGGAAAAAGTCATAATCTTTTTGTGGGTTTTATTTTTCTTTTTTTGGCAGTGTCGGGGTTTGAACGCAGGGCCTTGTGCTTACTAAGCAGACACACTACCTCTTGAACCATGCTGTCAGCCTGAAATCTATTCTTTATTGTAAGCAGCCATATGTGTAAGCCAAACCCTTATTATAAGATGGAATAAATGAATAGTATGAGACAAATAGTAGTCTTCCTCAAGATTGTTTAGGGATATGTATCCAGATATGGTCATCTTTAAATGATGAAATGTGGACAACAGTGATCCCAGGATGGCAGAAAACCCGGGAGGAAGGTGGAAATGAGGAGGAATTCAAAAGGAATATCCAAGTTCTGGGGGTAGTAGCATCCTGTTCTTAAAGCTGAATGTCTGCCCATTGATATTTATTGCTACTCATTAAAACACACACTTAAGTTTGGTAATGTCTGGAGACACTTTTGGTTGCCACAACTGGGAGAGAGAGGTACTGCTGATATCCAAATGGAAGAAGAAAGGTGCTGCCAATGTCCTGCAATGCTCAGGACTGCACAGAGACAGTTTCCACCCCAAATGTCAAAATAGTGCCAAAGTTGAGAAACCTTGCTCTAAAGAAAGTCAAGTACCCAGAATTTCTGGGGTCTTCAGGACAGGAAAGGAGATTCCAGTCCTTACAGTCAAGGCCCTTCACTAGAAAGTAACCAGGGTTTTTTCCCACAGTGAAATAGGCAGAATCTTGGCAAGATTGTGGCAATCAAAAATGTGAGTTATCTTGCATTGGTCAGCAGATAGAATCAACCAAGCTGAGATCTTTGTTAGCAAAAATATTTGTTAAGCAGAAAGTTATGGCTGTAACAATCTCCAGTGGGTCACCTGGTGAATCCCAAAGTTAAGAGCTTCAATGCCTGTGTTGTGAGAGGAAAAAAGCTGAGGCCCAGGACGTCCCAGAACCTGGGATGAGGTCATGTGCTTAAACCAGGGCTTCCTTGGGTCCATCTTCCTGGCCCCACCTCCCATTCTTATCTGATCCTCTCTGTTAGGCACCCAGGGTCTAGGAAAGTTTTCTTAAAGGAAAACTCCATCCCTATGGAGAAGATAAATTCATCCCCATGGTCCACATTTTCACATGGAAAAAAGCTCTCTAATCTGAACCCCTTGTGCAGCAGCCCTTCTGACCAAAAGACTTGGTCACTACTCTGCATTGTTACTCAAAAGGACATTATTTTGAAATTTTAGAAAAGTAGTCAAACCATTTAATTACAATGGTTAACTCGTTAAGCATTTTTTCTCTATTCCAATTTCTCGAATAGGCTTCATTTAAAGGCCTGAGCAGCAATTGACAGGTTTTTTTTTCATTTTTCTTTTATTATTCATATGTGCATACAAGGCTTGGTTCATTACTTCCCCCTGCCCCCACCCCCTCCCTTACCACCCACTCCACCCCCTCCCGCTCCCCTCCCCTCAATACCCAGCAGAAACTATTTTGCCCTTATTTCTAATTTTGTTGTAGAGAGAGTATAAGCAATAATAGGAAGGAACAAGGGATTTTGCTGGTTGAGATAAGGATAGCTATACAGGGCATTGACTCACATTGATTTCCTGTGCGTGGGTGTTACCTTCTAGGTTAATTCTTTTTGATTTCACCTTTTCTCTAGTTCCTGGTCCCCTTTTCCTATTGGCCTCAGTTGCTTTAAGGTATCTGCTTTAGTTTCTCTGCGTTAAGGGCAACAAATGCTAGCTAGTTTTTTAGGTGTCTTACCTATCCTCACCCCTCCCTTGTGTGCTCTCGCTTTTATCATGTGCTCATAATCCAATCCCCTTGTTGTGTTTGCCCTTGATCTAATGCAATTGACAGTTTTTAACCAGGTCATCAGTTCGAAAGCTCTGGCGTGTCTAAGAGAAAACCTACAATAACCCCGCACCCCATGGTCATTCTATAGAAAAGAGAGAGGGAGGCGCGCTCCTGCCCCCGCGGGCCCCTTTGTGCTGTTCCTGCCAACGCAGCAGCCCTCCCGCTATATAGACCGCGCGCTGCGGCCCGCACTCCACCGCACATCCACCTCCATCAGCCATGGGGAAGGTGAGCGCAGCGGGCGCCCGGCCCGGAGACCCGGACCGCGGACCAGGGACCTGGGACCGGGGAGGGACCCTGCCCACTGGGGCCCGGGCCCGGCTCCGGCCTCTGAGCCTGCGCCTCGCCTCGCCTTGCCTTGCAGATCACCTTCTACGAGGACCGCGGCTTCCAGGGCCGCCACTACGAGTGCAGCAGCGACCACGCCAACCTGCAGCCCTACTTCAGCCGCTGCAACTCGGTGCGCGTGGACAGCGGCTGCTGGATGCTCTATGAGCAGCCCAACTACTCGGGCTGCCAGTACTTCCTGCGGCGCGGGGACTACCCCGACTACCAGCAGTGGATGGGCCTCAGCGACTCCATCCGCTCCTGCCGCCTCATCCCCTATGTGAGTCCCCTCCATGCCCCCTCTGGGCCCTGGGTCTCACCAATGTTCACACCAGGGGCTAAGGGCTGCGGTGACCGCCGCCTTCTTTCTGCCTCTAACTACATTCTCTCCTGGTCTATTAACATTTCAGTGGAAGGGTTCCTCCCACTGAAAAAGTGCGTGTGCAAAGCTTTTAACCGGACATTTTATTTTACTTTGCTGAATCAAATTCACCTCTGCTGGGAATAAGCAGCGTATGGTTTAGCTCTGAGCATATGAAGCACAGGGGATGAGTGGGCAACAGGTAACTGCTGTCAGGTGATCTTAAGCCACCTGTTTCTCACTTTCTTCACCTGTGCAATGTGGATAATGACAGCGCTTAGAGTTGTTGTGAGGGCGAAAGGAGGTTACCTGACACGTGCCAAACCACCCCTCCCCAAGTGCTAACTAGTACTATGAACAGCAAGGGTCTTTCCAGGCCGCCTTTTGAGGAGGCAAAAAAAAGTCCCCAAAACAAGGAACCTGCAGTGAGGTTCTAAGAGTTCCTGAGAGCCCACTGTTGCCCAAATGAAGCCACACTCATACTGACCTGCTGTGAGACTCCTTCCTACAGATGTTGTGATGGTGGAAAAAGAAAAACACTGCCACAGCAGCTACCTGCTGGGAAGGAGCAAGCAGAGGCCAGAAGAGCCAGCACCCCAGATGAGAGGGTTTGTTCAGGCCAAGCAGCCTGACTTTCCATTGTGCTAAGGCTTTACACTCTTGATTGCTGTTCAGTCCTCCTTCCTGAGCTTGAACTTCCAGTTTGGGTATTACCTGAAACTGATTTGCTGGAGCACATGTTCCAGTTGAGAACTGAATCTGTCTTTAAGATGCTCTTGGTCTCCAGCACTTGAGGGCAGCAGGGCCTGAAACAGAGAGAGGGATGGAGGGGTTGTCTGAGCTGAGCTTTCCCGGAATTGCCACCAACCTGTGCCTCATGTGGGAAAGCAGTGTGACTTCTCTCTTAAGCTTCTTCTAGTACAACTGAAATTCAAAATTATGTGTTGCCCAGGATACATTTTTATTGTAATATCTAATTCTTTTTATATCATTCAAAAGAAAGTCTCAGATCACCGAAAGTCTATAAAATAGAGAACAAAACAAATACATAAAATTGTCACTTAATCAATGTGGGCCAATGTGTAGATTGTGATACCAGAAATCTCTGGGGGCACCGTTCAGGAATGGTAGATGGTGCCCTCCTGAGTTTCACAGTACACATACAACCTATCCAGTTGTATCCAGTAGTCTTGGTATTGGCAGTTCTTTTTTAATTTGGTCACCTTTAGTATAGAAAGATAAAGTAATGCTTATTCCCCAGGGAAGCATGTGATCAATTGCTAAATAAGGTCTGGTTTTCTGACATCCACTTGTCTGCTGCTTGTTGGATCCACAGGCCAGTTCCCACAGGATCAGGATCTATGAGCGAGAGGACTACAGAGGCCAGATGGTGGAGATCACTGAGGACTGCCCCTGTCTCCAAGATCGCTTCCACTTCAGTGACATTCACTCCTTCCACGTGCTGGAGGGGTACTGGGTCCTCTATGAGATGCCCAATTACCGGGGGCGGCAGTACCTGCTGAGGCCTGGGGAGTACAGGCGCTACCAAGACTGGGGAGCCATGAATGCCAGAGTGGGCTCTCTGAGGAGGGTCATGGATTTCTATTGAAATATTTTTACTCTACTCTTTTCTCCATCTGGAAGCTAATAAAATATTTCCTGTGTGTTTCCTGCACTAATGGAGTCCTCTTTTCCTTTTAGCCTCTTAGAAAGCTAGCAAAAACAAAGCCAGGAATGAGGTGGGTTATCTTATACATATCACTGGGAAAGGTTGTAAAGGGTAAGCAGGAGCATAGCCTCTGGAGCCAGAATGCCTGGAATATTTTATAATTTATAATATGGGTTATTTTGGTTACTATTAACGATTAAGGTTTGGGCTTTGTTACACATTTCACAAAACCCCTACTACTTGTACAAATGAAGGGTAACCTTGCAAATAAACCAGATCCCAAAGCCCTTCATGGATCCACCAGACTACCGCTTTGAAATGTACCCTCTTCTACTCAGTGTTTCTATGTGGCCACCTTCCTCACCCTCTCTGGGTCCTGGCTTGGAAAACAAGGTAAACCCTATCTTATCTCATCTTCCTTTCTTCCCATGAAATTAAACAGCTAAGTCTCCCCATCTGACTCTCCAAGGACACCCCTCTGTTCTTCATATTTCAGAATTTTCTCCCTGGATTTCGTTTTCCCACCAACTTGGTAATATTCTTGTTCTTCACAATTCTTCCTCTTTAATATTTATAAAATCAGTTATCTATTTAAACTTTTTCTATTCCTTCCTCACTCTCCATGATAAACCTCCATTCAAGGATTCATAGTTTGTAATTTTGCATTTAAAAAGCAGTAGTAAAACAAATAAAAAAACCCAGCAACCTCCCATAAATGATCATAACAGCCTTTAAAATATTCACAGTTGTCATAGATCACCTTACCTAATGAGCTGGTTTTCTGTTGGAGGTGTTGCTCCTGTATTATCAAGACTTTAATGAAGAGGCTCCTCAAAAAAATTAAAATTAGAACTACCATATGTTTCAGCAATACCATTCCTAGGGATATATCCAAAGGAATGTAAGTCAGATTATAATAAAGGCACTTGCCCACCCATGTTTATTGCACTCACTTAATAGCTAAGCTATGGAACAGCCAAGATGCCCCACTACTGATGAATAGATTATAAAAATATGGTGTTTATATACAATGGAATTTTATTCAGCCACAAAAAAGAATGGAATTTTGTCATTTGCAGAACTGGAGAACATCATCTTAAATGAAATTAGCCAGGTTCAGAAAGCCAAAGGCCACATGTTTTCTCTCATATGTGGAATATAGACCTAATACAAATACAAGAAATACTATGAAAAACAGGTCACATTAAGATCACAAATGAAAGACGGTAAAAGAAAAAAGGTGAGTCAGTTGATGTACTTCCTATACAAGAATGAATATAGAATTTTTAAACCTGTTGAAATCACTATAAAAAGAGGACTAAGGTAGAAAGAAGAAAAATAGAGAAGATGAACCAATTCGAGTTATAATACATACATATATAAGGAAACTCCCTGTATAGCTATCTTAAACAAAAATGTCATTTTCTTTCTTACAAAATCGGAGAACAGGTGGGCAGAACAGGTCCTGTCTGGGGGGTTAGTAACAGTAGAGGGGGAAGGATGCAGAGAAAAGGTGTAGGAGGGTGAATATGGTGCAAATACTGAGTACTATGTATGTAAATGGAAAAATGAGACCTGTTGAAACTTTCAGGAATGGAGGGAGGAAGGATAAAGGAGAAGGATGGAGCAGGTGAATTCAACTATGACATATTTGATATGCTTTAAGAACTTTGTAAATGTCACAATATATCCCTAGCACAACAATAATAATAATAAAAGAACTTAATGAATAACAAAGCCAGTTTAGAGAATTACCTTGGATCCTAACTTTACCATGAACTAGTTGTGAATCATCCTGGCATATAATAGCTCATTAAGTGTTGATTATTAATGTTACATTTTATTATCCTAGGTATTGTATCTTGTACTTGTGACTTTAAAAAAATTATCATGAGGTCTAAAGCTCAGTGAAGGGTGTCTTAGTTATGAAGCAGTTTAGGTAAAAACAATGTAATTATATTTGTAGACCTATAGTACTTGAAATTCATAAATAGTCTACTGCTCTTCCTACTCATCAAACAAATTATAATTCTAGGCAACACATTATAAAAGGGATCATTACCAAAATGTTCTGTACCCTCTTATACTGTTGGTGGGAATGTAAACTAGTACAACCACTCTGGAAAAAAATTTGGAGGCTACTTAAAAAGCTAAACATCGATCTACCATTTGATCCAGCAATACCACTCTTGGGGATATACCCAAAAGAATGTGACACAGGTTACTCCAGAGGCACCTGCACACCCATGTTTATTGCGGCACTATTCACAATAGCCAAGTTATGGAAATAGCCAAGATGCCCCAACACTGATGAATGGATTAAGAAAATGTGGTATCTATACACAATGGAATTTTATGCAGCCATGAAGAAGAATGAAATGTTATCATTCACTGGTAAATGGATGGAATTGGAGAACATCATTCTGAGTGAGGTTAGCCTGGCCCAAAAGGCCAAAAATCATATGTTCTCCCTCATATGTGGACATTAGATCAAGGGCAAACACAACAAGGGGATTGGACTATGAGCACATGATAAAAGCGAGAGCACACAAGGAAGGGGTGAGGATAGGTAAGACACCTAAAAAATTAGCTAGCATTTGTTGCCCTTAACGCAGAGAAACTAAAGCAGATACCTTAAAAGCAACTGAGGCCAATAGGAAAAGGGGACCAGGAACTAGAGAAAAGGTTAGATCAAAAAGAATTAACCTAGAAGGTAACACCCATGCACAGGAAATCAATGTGAGTCAATGCCCTGTATAGCTATCCTTATCTCAACCAGCAAAAACCCTTGTTCCTTCCTATTATTGCTTATATTCTCTCTACAACAAAATTAGAAATAAGGGCAAAATAGTTTCTGCTGGGTATTGAGGGGGTGGGGGGAGAGGGATGGGGTGGAGTGGGTGGTAAGGGAGGGGGTGGGGGCAGGGGGGAGAAATGAACCAAGCCTTGTATGCACATATGAATAATAAAATAAAAATAAATAAAACCAAACAAAGCAAAAAAAAAACAAAAAACAAAATGTTCTGTTCTCTAAAGAAGACATCAGGGTGGTAAAGGGTCTAAAATCTATCTCATTTGAGAGATTAAGAAACTAAGAATGGTGGGCCTGGAGAAGAAAAGTTCATGTTCATATACTTAGGTTACCATGTGAAAAAAGTACCTAGACTGATTTCCTGTGTGAGCCCAGTATAGAATTAATACTAGTAAGTATAATTTAAGAAGAGGCTGATAAAGGTTCAACATTAAAAAAAAAGACTTTCAAGTAGCCAAAAGTATACAGCAATGTAATAGACTGCCTTACACAGCAGCGAACATCCAGTTCACAGAGGTGGTCAGACATTCATCAGGAATAGAGAGGTTTTCTGTTTAGGTGGAAACTGAGCTTAACTCTGAGGTCTCATCTCACTCATGAAGTTTTTTTTTTTATAATTATAGAGAGGTGTATTAAATTCCTTTGATTTCAAAGGACAGATTCTCACAAATTTAAGCTGAAACAAGATTAATTGACCCACAAATCTAAGAAATCACAGCCATTATCACACAGAGACAGAAGCAAGAGCTCTAAATGTGGCTTGCTCTCTTCCGTACAGGCTGCATCCTGACACAGGTTTTCCTCATTAAATAGTCATGTGAAGTTCAAGGTTGCCTAGTTTACAGAATTCAGAATCCCCTCTCTTCCTGAATGTCTGGACCGTTTCTCAAAAGGACTCCTGTTGGCCTTGCTGAGATGAGAGGTTGCCCCTGAACCATGAGAACTTCCTCAAAGACGTCACATGCCTCCAAAACTGTGAGCTAAATAAATCTCTTTTCTTTATGAAACACCCAGCATCAAACATTTTATTATAGCAACAGAAAGTGGTCTAACACATCTACTCTCTTTCTGCAATGAATATTTAATAGTTATGTAACAAAAAATAATGCTGGAAGAAAATAAATAGATATAATAAAATTTTACAACTTAGTCATCAGTCCAAAGGGCCTTGATAATAAATGGCTGGAGGTCAAGAAACCAATCTGACTCAACATGTAACTGACAGTTACTAAGACTTCCTATGCCTTAATGTTCTAAACTGTGAGAAAATAGATACCATGTAACAAGGTCATTGCCACCTAAGAGAGACAGGCATTCTCAAAACTCATGTGTAATGAGGGGAAAATGTGCCATGAGAGTTTAACATATTTCTGTGGGAGCAAAGAAAGGGAGACAGGGGTGGTAGTTAAGAACCAATAAGGGAACAGCACACCCTGACCAGAATGCATGCCAGCTTTGAGGCCTTAAGGCTGAATCAGGATCATAAGGGGTGACTTGGGTGCCTCAAGGATCAGGACAAAGGAAATTTGTCAATCAGCATGGAAATATTTTGATATTCTTGCAACCATGGGGTTGTCAATAGGAGGGGGCCCTAAAATTTCACTTTGAAAATTTAGTATAATGACTAGGTGTGAGAATATTCCAGGTAGAGGAGGGGTAGGACTAAAGGTATGACAGGGAGATGTCCTGTGGTTTCCCCTGAACAACATTAGGAAGGACATGGTCCACCACTATCTGTCCCCAACCCCCTTGCTCTAGCAGGTGACCTCCATATGTCACATGCTTTGGCTACCAAAAAGAAAAGAAGAGCTGAGAGAGGTCCACCTGGAGAGCTGCCCTGGCACTTGTGTTTAGGCTGTCATGTTTTCCTGTAGAATAATAACAGTTTTGTAGAGGCACCAACATAAGATGAAGTCATATGTCTGTGATGGAGCAAGACAATCATGTCTGAGCACTGAAAGCAAGAATACTGTACAAATGACAAAAATGAACAATAGCCCTCCTTCCCAGTTAATGAATGAATATTTTTCTCCAATAATAACTTCATTCTTACCACCTCCTAAGCAAAAATATTTAGAGATCAATCATAAAATCATATCTGCTTTCTGACCCTCTCCCAAACAAATCAGATCCTATAGTAGCTCCTCCTAACATCTCATGGAGAGGCCCATGCTTCTCCATAGAGTACAGCCTCCTTTGTTGCAGATAGTGTCAAACTCAACTTTGTCCAGCAGGTGTACTCCTGGTCTTTGGCTGGGGGGCATCAATAGTCACTACATCGCCAGAGCTGGTACTGACCATGAGAACTTTGGGAGCCTTATGCTTATTTAAAGACATTTATTGAGATAAGTGCAGATAGAAAGAATAAGGATGGAGGTTCTGGGATGAGGAAGGATTGATCCTTTTCTGGGTATATCTTTTTGCATAACTCCGACTTTCAGAATCATAATAATGTTTCAAAATACTCAGAACTCAAAAACAAACCAAAGGTTGACTCCAACCCAACTGTGGGGGAACCTAAAGTGGAATAGAAAGACTGACAAAACCTAATAGTTACAAGTTAGTTGTATAGCTCCACTGAAGAAGTTTGAGAAGACAAGAACTAAGGAACTATGGTAACTAATATCTTTGGAGGTGGTACTTGGGGTTGAACTAAGGGCCTTACGCTTGCTAGGCAGGTTCTTTACCACTTGAGCCACTCTACCAGCCCTCTTGACCATACAGTATGCTATAAAGCTAAAGACAAAAGCAGCTCATAAATGCTATTATCTAGGTAATAAAATATTTCTCACAAGAGTGTAGGTAACCGTGCTCGCTTCGGCAGCACATATACTAAAAAAAAAAAAATTGGAACGATACAGAGAAGATTAGCATGGCCCCTGCGCAAGGATGACACGCAAATTCGTGAAGCGTTCCATATTTAAAAAAAAAAAAAGAGTGTAGGTAACCAATTCTGAATCTACTGTACATGTATACTAGCATGGAACAAATAAGTAAATAGATAGATAATGGGAAGGAAATATAAATAAGGGAAAGGGGGAAGCCAAAGGAACCCTGCAGTGTTGGACTGGACTCTGAAGTTTCAAAAACAAACTCGTGGTTAGATAGATAGATGTTTGATATGTGTTTATATGTGAATTAGACATATACACATTTTATAGCTCTGTTTGCTGAGAGACCCTAGAAACAAAGACATTCAAGTAAATATGAATGTATCTAGCATCTAGAACTTGATCTCTAAATACTATTCTCTAATGAAAGGAACCAGGCCTCCTAGGAGAAGTGGTTAATTACAAGGCTGGAACAGAAGAAAATACAATTGAGTATGGAGCAGCTTATAATGCAAGAAGTTAAGAAAATGTTTTGAAAATATAAAAAAGAAAAAAGATAAAAGAAAAGGGGATGGGAAGGTGGGGGGACACTAGAGCCAACCCTATGCTGCTCCTAATGATGAAAGCAAAAACAATTTAAACTGCTCTCACTCAGCTATCCAGGGCTGGTAAGGATTGAATATAACTGCTACCCTACTGTATCTTTTAAAAGCAGCGGCATACATTAAAAAGATCATGCACCATGATCAGGTTGGTTTCATTCCAGGGATACAAGGATGGTTTAACATATACAAATCAATAAAAGTAGTACAGTACCTAAATAGAATCAGGGACCAAGACTACATGATCATCTCAATAGCCACAGTAAAAAGCTTTTGACAAAATCCAACACCCCATTCATGCTAAAATCCCTGAAGAAACTGGTAATAGAAAGAAAATACCTTAGCATTATAAAGTCTATATATGATGAACCTATAGCCAACATCATACTAACTGGGAAAAACTAAAAGTATTTCCTCTGAAGTCAGAAATGAGACAAAGGTGTCCACTTACTCTCTCTACTCTTATTCAGTATAGTTCTTCAATTCTTATCCAGGGCAATAAAGCAAGAGAAAGAAATAAAAGGGATACAAATAGGAAAGGAAGAAGCCAAATTATTCCTATTTGTAGATTTTATGATTCTATGCTTAAAAGATCCTGAAGATTCCACCAAAAAAAAAAAAAAACCTCTTAGATCTGATAAACTCTTGTGGAGAAGTAGCAGGATACAAAATCAATATACAAAAGTCAGTAGCCTTTCCATATACCAATATCAAACAGCCTGAGAAAGAAATCAGGAAAATAATCTTATTCATGATAACCTCAAAAAAAAAAAAAAAAACAAGTAATAAACCTAAGAGGTGAACACAATGAAAATTATAAAACCCTGAAGAAAGAAATTGAAGAAGACATCAGAAAATGGAAAGACCTCCAATTTGGCTAAATTACTAAAAGAAATCTACATATTTAATGCAATCCCCATCAAAATTACAACATTCTTCAAAGAAACAGAAAACTCAATCCAAAAATTCATATGAACACATAAAAGACCCTGAATAGCCAAAGCTATCCTGAGCAAAAAGATCAATGTTAGAGGTATTACTACACCTGATTTCAAATTCTACTACGGAGCCATAATAGCAAAGACAGCACAGAACAGGCACAAAAACAGACACACAGACCAGTAAAATAGAATACAAGACCCAGAAATAAACCCACACAGCTACAGACATCTGATTTTTTTTTTTTTACAAATGTGCCAAAATCAGAAGAAAACCCTAGAGAAAAGATAGCTTCTTCAAAGAATAGTGCTAGGAAAACTAGATATCCATAGATAGAAGACTGAAACTAGATCCCTATCTCTTACCCTGAACAGAAATCAATTCAAAATTGATCAAAAATCTAATGTAAGACTTGAGACTTTGCAACTACTACAGGAAAACACTTAAAGATATTGGTGTGGGCAATGACTTTCTGAATAGGACTCCAATTGTTCAAGAAAGAGCAAGAATTGACAAAAGGGATTGCATCAAACTGAAAAACTTCTACACATCAAAGAAAACAATTACCAGAATGAAGAGAAAATCCACAAAATGGGAGAAAATGTTTGCCTGCTATGCGCTGAACAGGGGATTAATATCCAGAATATATGAAGAGTTAAAAAATTAAACATTAAAAGAATAATCTAATTAATAAATGGGCAAATAAGTTGAACAGTTTTCAAAAGAAGAAGTACAAGTGGCAAATAAATATATGAAGAAATGTTCAACATCCTTTGCCATACAGAAAATGCAAATCAAAACAATAGTGAGATTCCATCTCACTCCAGTTGGAATGACTGTTACTAAGAAAACAAATAGCAATAAATACTGGCAAGAATTGGGGGATGGAACCTTTATACACTGTTCTTGGGAATGTAAATTAACACAGTCAGTATGGAGGTTCCTCAAAAACCTAAAACTAGAACTATTTCATCATGCTGCTACATCATTCCTGGGCATACATCTGAAAGAATGTAAGTCGACATACAATAGAGATACCTGAGCATTAGTCACAGCAGCTACACTGTAGATTGATTGATCATCAATCAATCAATGGTGAGTAAAGAAAATGTGGGCATATATACAACAGAGTATTATTTAGTCATAAAGAAGAATGAAATCATGCTGCTTGCAGGAAAATGGGTGAAACTGGAGATCATCATGTTATATATGAAATAAGCTAGGTTCAGAAAGATAAGGATTGCATGTTTTCTCTCATATATGGAATCCAGACCTAAAAAAAACCCATGAATGTAAAAGGGGGACTATCTGGGGTGGAACCAGCAGAAACAGGGAGAGCAAATGGAGAGGGTGATGGGGATGAATGTGGTTGAAGTACAGTATGAAAATAGAAAAATGAAGCCCAATAAAATGTTTTTAAAAAGCGGGGGCCGGGGGGATAAGAAAATAATAGAGGTAGTAAATATGATCAAAGTACATTATGTGCATGTGTGGAAATATCACAGTGAAACCCCTTTGTACAATTAATATATACTAAGATTAAAAAAAAGGTCACATGGTAGAAAGTACCTCTTCTCTACCCCCTTCCTCATTACATCTATCGATTTTGACACCTAGATTAGTTCGAACAAACAAAAAATTCCCCATGAGGTACAGTACATATAATGATTATTTTAGAGAGAAAAGTTGACTGACAATGTTCAAATGATTCTCTACCGAGGTTTTATTACACGAGAAAATACTGAGATTTAAGCATCTGGATTCCAGTTCCAGACATGAAGGATGGCCTGTTGGTGCTGTGTAATCAACCCACAAGAACTCCTGAGCAAGGACTGAGCAGCTGCTGAAAGCACAGCGGCTTTGGAAGGCTGTCTGCTGTCACCATTTTTCTGCCTGCCATGTAGCCCCTAACATGTATAATTGACAACATGTGTAGACTGTTTCCAGTGCGCTGGGCACTGTGCAAATCACTTTGCTTCCATTTGATTATTCAATCCTTTCATGACAGCCATAAGAGTTAGGTACTACACACTCCTGCATTTAACAGATATACATTTAGAAATTAAGGATTAATCAGGTACACACAAGTAGAAGGAGCAGAAGCAGGGTTTGAAGTCAGAATTCTCTGACTCCTGATTTCACATTTCACCATTAAGTCACATGGTCTCCAGGTAAAAAAGGAGACACTTGGAGTAGGAGGACAGTCATGGGGTGGTGTGTATAGTATTTTCTGAAACATGGCATTTCTAGCAGTAATTTATTGAGCAAAATAAGAGGAAGAGGCAGGAAAAGTTCACCACTTAGTGGACTGCAACTAAGAACAGTGAAGAAAGGGATCTTTCAAACTCTAATGAAAGCTGTTTGGGGAGGCCTACAATACCCAAGAAACCACCTTGGATACTGTAGTTTTTGTCATTTTAGAGAAGGTGGTCAGAAAGATAACAAAAGATGTGACTGATGAGGTCTCTGATTCTAAGGAACCTTCTTGAAATGGATTTTCAGGCCCGGACTCTGGCAATTTGTCATGGCAAGGCAAGCTTGCCTTTGTCTGAAGAGGAAGAGGCATGAGAAACCATCTCTAGGGCATGGAACAATGAGGTCTTGGCAAGATCTTTTCAAAAAGATGGGTTTTGGTAAGTTAAAGAAGGGAAGAGAACAAACGCATAGAATGTGCATGATACTCCAAAAAGTTGTTCTCAGTCAAGAAACACTAAGGACCCTTGCCATTGCTTCTGCTAGAGAACAGAGGAAACCTGTTTCTGTCCTCAAAAGAAAAGGAGAGTAAGCTTGGATGTCACCACTATCAACCATCTCATTCATTAAAAGGGAGTAGGTCACTCTGCCCATTTAGAAGCAAAAACGACCTCTGTCAGGGTTGGCCGTGGACCACCTCTAAATACAAAGACTTAGGAAAGGAGGTAATGTCCTTGGTTGAATTTTTTAAAAAAGAAGAGGAAAGAGAAGAAAAGAAATCTCATCAGCCTTGAACCAAAAGCCCATATGGGCAGAATATGATTATTACTAAGTATCGTGAATTGAAAACATAAGACTTTTGACCTGGTGTGGTTGTACATACCTATAATTCCAGCATTCAGGAGGCTGAGGCAGGATTGCAAGTTCCAGGCCAGCTTCATAGGGAGAACCTATGAGAGAGGGAGAGGGAGAGAGTGAGAGCAAGAGAATGAACTTTTTTTAAAAAGAAGGGGGGAGTGTTTAGCTAGATAATTACCTGAAGGAGTACGAAGCCCAAGATCTATCTTTAGGAGACAAAGACAAAAGTAAGCCCAGCTTATATACTCTGGAAGGCATGCTGGGATTCCCAGCAAGAACAAATAGCATGAGTGGGTACTTGTTAATAAGGAGGAAAGAAGACCCCTCCAAGGCAGCATTAACTTCCAAAGAGAAGTACAAATGCCAATGAGTTCTAAATTCTCATCAGTGTTGAAGAAGGTCAGACAAGACATGGCAGCAGAACTATAGCAGCAGTGCCTCACACTGAGCTGATGAAAGTGATAGAAGAAGCAGTAAAGATGGACATCAAGGGCTTCTCCAGGTAGCAGGGAACCACATGGACTGGGCTGCTGCTGAAGTCCAAGCTTCCATCCCAGAAGGGAGCTCAGGCAAGAAGTGGAAGCCAGTGAAGTAAAATACATTCCCATTAGAGGTAAAGGCAGGTTGGTGGGCAGGGGTAGCTTAATGTCCAGGTTGCAATCTGGGATACTATTTACCTCTGTGGTATAGAGACACTGACATATGGTAGCAAAAAGAGGCCCCATGCCTGATTAGTCAGGGCTCCTAATAGCTTTCCTTCCTAACTTTCTAACTGAATTGATGTTAGAATGGCAGAGTCTGCTGGTAAAAGGTATTGCTGGTAGGTAATTGCTGCTACAAAGCAATTACCTTTGTAGTTCTAGGACTACAAAGGGTCCTAGAACAGCCAGGGGCAGTATGGGATGAGACACAGGCTAAGAGACGTTATGTATGACGTGCACAACATTCACTCAATTCATTGTTAACAGATGTTAATTGAGCACATTTTGTGGTCCAGGTCTAAATGCTGCTGAGTTAAATAGAGATGATAAGTCAAAGTCACTGCCATTAAGGAGAAGGGACTATCAGTAACTGAGCCCTTGCTCTGATATCCAATCATGGTTATCAAGTTCTAGAAATGGAAAGAGGAATAGATATGGCCCGTCCTCTCAGGAAGCTCAGAGTTTGCTACAGGAGCCAGACCCACAGCTAACTTGGGTGAGGTAAATGTTGTTAAGTATGTAGGGGCTGAGGGTGTGAAGGACCAGGGGAGCACAGAAGAAGAAATATGTGAATTCACACTGGGTTGTTAAGGAGAAGTCTGGAGCAGGATTTTTTTTTTTTTTTTGGAGTTCTGAGGGTTGAACTTAGGGCCTTGGCTTGCTAGGCAGGCACTCTATATCTTGAGCCATGCCCCCAGTCCGTTTTGCTTTAGTTAACTTTGAAACAGGGTCTATATGCCTGGATCAACTGGACCTCAATCCTTCTGTTTGTGTTTTTCCATGTAATTGGGGATGACAGGCATACATTGGTTGAGATTGGGTCTCATGAACTGTTTGCCCGGGTTGGCCTCGAACTGCAATTCACCTGATGTCTGCCTCCAAAGTAACTAGGATTACCAGCTTAAACCACTGCTCCCAGAAGGATCAAGATTTTCTATTTCACGACGAGATGACATTTGATATGGGTTTTAAATTGTGCATAGGAAGTTAACAATTGAACAAGTAGAAGGACAGTTATTGGTACCAGAACTACATGAGGCAGAGTGCGCTACATAGCAGGCAATGTGGAACTCAGCATTGCTGTACATAAGATATAAGGGTGGGAGGAGGTGCAAAGCAGACAAGACGCTTAAAAGGTAAGTCGGAGCAGTACTTTCAGATAACGGGACCATGGAAGGCTGTGAACAGGCTTCATGCAATTGGACCTATGTTTCCTTACAGACAAAGAACTGGCAAATGGGAAGAAGGACAGAGCTGAAAATCAGAAAGACACAAGAGCCTTTGCAGAGAAATAGGCCAATTCCAGCAGGACCTGCCTCATCTAAAAGGGGCAGTTGGCCATACACCTGCCTCCCATCCTGGGGAAATGAGGCCCATGGTGGCCAGACTGTCTCACTTTTATGAAAATCTAGAAGTACACATTCAGATGCCAACTACCTAACACCATTATGATTTTCAATGTTGCTTAACTGTTTTTCAGTTTATCACACAGGGCAAGCAAAACATCCTCAGTTAAATTTCTGTATGATTAGGAATAAAAGAGAGATTTAAAATCCGAAGTATTAGTATGGAAGCTGTCTCCCTGGAGACAGTTCTGATTTTCCCAGGAACCAACCAGAAAGCCATGTGAGCCTCTCTGAGACTCATTCTATTTGCTGGTTGCACAGCTCCCATGATAGATAATCTATGCATGCTGAGCATTTAGCATAGGACCTTGCCTATGATAAGTGCTCGATACATGTAAGCTTCTGTTGTTTTTGTTGCTATACCTATTGTATTACCTTGTACAATGTATGTTGTACTATTGACTAGTGTTATCCTCCTTTTCATAAATTAAAATTGAATCTTTATTTAGATTCAAACTACCACAAATTACCACTTTAATTTCTTTTTTTTAAAACTTATTTCTCTAGTTTTCATACTCATCATAATAAGAAAGGTAAGAAAAAAACTTAACTCCCTTTTGGAAACAAACCAGAAACACAGAACTATTATAGTCTGGACATAATGTGTGCCTCTCCCCACCACCAAAGGCTCATGTAGAAGAGTTGGTCCCCAATTGGTGGCGCTGTTTTGGGAAGTTCTAGGAACTTCAGGAGGTGGGGCCCAAGCTGGAGGAAGTAATTCCTCTGCTCCCCCTTCTGTCTCTCCACCTCCCCTCTCTCTGCTTGTTGTCTGTGGTGAGGTGAACAGCCTCCTTCTCCAAAACCCCTTCCCATTGTGATGAACTGAAACCTCAGAAACTATGAGCTAAAACAAATCTGGAAGGCTTTTTTCACAATGACTAATATAAGACCCAAAATTCAACAGGTTCTCCTAAGAACAGGTGTGAATTGCATTTTTTTAAATAAACCACATCCTTTCTCTCACTTCTTTTGAAGTCTTACAAATACAAATTTAACAGAACCTTTTCCAGCTTACATTTACAACAGTAATGAAATTTTGTAGACATTTTAAGTAGCCTAACCTAAATTTGTAATTAAAGATAAAGTTGACTGCTTAAAGAAGCTTGAACAAAAAGATACCTCCCTAGCTAAAGATAAGTGTTCAACGCTTTATGCTTAATCTCCCAAACACTTCAGATCCATCTTTGCTTAGAAGACATTTAAGAGGAGATTAGCAGCAGTTGTTATACTTGACCTTTACTTGGTATACATTCTGACTTCTAGCAAAATAAGAAAAGCCTTCACCAGGTCAGAATACAGATAACTCTGAACCTGTTATAATGTATTAGGCAGGACTGAGCCTACCTCAGTCCAGGTGTGGAGACAGATGGCTGTATTCCCAGATACTTTAGAGGCTAAGGCAGGAAGATCCCTTGAGCCTAGGAATTCATGGCCAGCCTGGGCAATACGGTGAGACCCAACAACAAGAATAACAACAACAAAATTCACACACAGAAAGAGAATTTGTTGTTCTACATGACCTAAAAACTTTAGGCATGTCTAGATTCTGGGCTCAAGGGAGATAATCCAGTATTATCCTCTATAGTCCTCTACTTTCCTCAGCTCTGCCATTCTTTGCATTGCATTCACTCTCAATCAGGCATTTTCCATCTGGTAGTTGGGATGATTAATTTGGAATAGTTAAGGGATACCCAGATAGCTGGTACAGCATTACTTCTGAGTATGCCTGTGAGGGTATTTCCAGAAGAAATGGCATTTAAATCAGTGAACTAACTCATTGATTCTCTCTCACTCAATGTAGGCAGGCACCATCCAATCCTGGATAGAACAAAAAGGTAGAGGAAAGGTCAATTCTTTCTCTCTCTCTCTCTCTCTCTCTCTCTCTCTCTCTCTCTCTCTCCCTCCCTCCTGGAGCTGGGATACCCATCTTCTCCTGCTCTTAGACAGCAGAACTCCAGGTTCTCCAACATTCAGACACTAGGACTTACATCAGCAGTTCCCCAGCTTCTCAAGTCTTCAGACTTGAACTAAGACAAGCTACTAGATTTTCTGGATCTCTAGCTTTTTACAGGCCTCCTCAGCCTCTGTAATTGTGTGAGCCTATTCCCATAACGAATTGTCTGTTACATATCAATCTGTCTTTCATTGATTCTGTTTCTGTGGAGAAGGCCGACTAATCCAGTAGTCCTCAATAGTTCCAGGCTTACAGCATCCCAACCTCAGAATCCTAATGGAGTATTCGGTGTGGAGCCTCATTGGCCTACCTTGAGTTAATTTCTATTTTCCAAAGCTAGAATTCCAAGAGTAGAAATTAACTCAGGGTTAATTTCTATTTTCCAGCATCCTAGATTAAAATACTGTACACAGCTGAAGCTGAGCCCTGTGCTAAACCCTGGAGTTGGGAGATAAAGTCAATGAGACTTAAGCCATAGGGATTGAGAATGACAAAGAGATTTTCATCTAAGGAAAAGAGGGGTTCTAGAAGGTAGAATGGATTCCAGAAGAAAAAATAAGAATGAATTCCAAGAAGGGTATCTACCAGCTGTGTAATGCCCACTATGAAGTCAAAGGAAATATGATAACTTCCTTCACACTATAGAATGCATTAAACACTCCTAATAATAAATGACAAGCTAGCTGTAGCTTCATCATTAACTGGAATACAGAAGCTGAAAGAGGTGTCTGCTGAGAGCACCTCTGACTTCCCACTCACTGTCCTATGAATTATGCCTTTATGAAGCTAAACATGACTTCTTCCTTGGAGTTCAGAATGCTTTTGGAAAAATTAATGGAAAGATTTAGGGTTATGTAAGTATTTTCTATTGGTAGAGGGGAAGAGACCTAAGAATAGAAGTATTGTGAAAAGTTATAAGATTTTTTTTTTACCATGAACTATCTAAAAAATGGGGCCAATGAACTTGCTCATCTCTTAAAGGCAAGTCTTGAAATGATTTATAAATAATCCCATTCCTTTGAATGCCCAAGTCTCCCTATGTATTAGAGTTTCCCAGAGAAACAGAACCAATAGATATGTATATACAAGGGAATTGGCTCATGTGATATGGAGACTGAGAAGTCTCACAATCTTCTGTCTGCAAAGTGGAGAGCCAGGAAAGCTGGGGAATAAACCCATGGAAATCTGTAGCTTGAGTCTGAAGGCCTGAGAACCAAAGAAGATATTGCTCCAAGTCTCAGTTCAAATTCAAAGGCCCCAAAACCAAGAGCTCTAGTTTCTGTTGGCAGAGAAAGATGGGTGTTCCATCTAAAGAATGAGTTTACCTTCCTCTATCTTATTGTTCTATTTGAATCCTCAGTGATTGGATAATGTCTGCATATATTGGGAAAGATGATTTTTTTAAAGCTGAGTCTACTGACTCAAATGCTAATCTCTTCCAGAAATGCCTTCACAGAAATACCCAAAAATGACTTATGAAGTATGTTGGCATCCCTAGCCCAGTCAAGGTGACACATAAGTAATCATCACAATCCACAACCATATTATAAATAAATGTGATCCCAATTTTGGATTAGGTACGGTATGTCAGATTTTCATCATTATAACAAAAATCTGAGATAATCAACTGAATAAGAAAAAATATTTATTTTGGCTCACAGTTTTGGAGATCCCAGCCCATGACTGAATGGCACCATTGCTTTTAGGCATCTGGTGTGTGCATGGGGGGTAGGGAACAGCACATCATGGTCAGAGTGTGTGGTATAGCAAAGCCACTCAGCTCATGACTGGGAAATGAAGAAAGAAAGAAGAAGAGGAGGAGGAGCAAAAGAAGGAAGAGGAGCAGGAGGAAGAGAAGGAGTTGAAGGAAGGGGCCTAGATCCCATTTTCCCTTTCAAGGGCACACCCCTACAGACCTCCCACTAGGTGCCACCTCTTAAAGTTGCAGTAGCACCAAGCTAAGGATCAAGCCTTTAACACATGGGCTTTGGGGGACATTCCAGATCTAAACTATAGTGCAGATCAACATGATGACAGAAGCCTAGGAGAAACAGGCACATAAATTATCAGTACAGAGTAATATAACAAGTGTTTCAGAAGAAGTAAATAAGTACAAAGTTCAGTAACATCCAAGAATTCCTAGATTCCTAGGAATCATCCCTAGATGAGATAATCCAAAGAGACAATGCAGCATGAAAAGAGGAACGAGCTTGGGAAAGGAGCCTCAGAAATGCTAACATTTTAGAAGTAGAAAGAGCCAGAAACCAAGACTTAAAAAAAAAAAAAAGACAGTCAATGTCAAATGTCACAGATACAAGAAACACTTAGGATCTAAAAGATGCCAAATGAATTGCATTGATAGACTGTCTTTATTGACCTCAAAAACAGTTTCTTTGCAGAAATAAAGGTAGAAAATGATTTTGAGTGGGTTGGTGAAATATGAAGATAGCAAGTGGAAAATATTCTTTAGAAATACTCACAAGCAGAGGGGAGTGTTTGGCTTTGCCCTGAACTGTGAAAGGGGATTTTAAAGGCCTTGATGATATAGCAAAGATTAAGAAGGCAGATTTGGGTACTAGCCTGCCTGAATTCAAATCTTCTACTCTCTCTGTGACCTTGAGAAAGTTGCTTAAGTTGTACTTGCATTTCCTTGTCTGTTGGATAGAGATAATAATAATATTTTTATTATAGATTTGCTCTAAAGATTAATGGAATTAATCCATGTAAGGTGCTTGGAATAGTACCTGGCCCATGTCCAGCACTCAGAAAATATAACAGCTATTTTTATTATTATGTCTGCTCTTGCCATTTTTAAGAATGTCCAGTGATTGCCTTCAAAGGAGATACTTTATTCACTATGTTTTATTTCCAGAATCAAATACTAAATTATCTTTATAAATGTGATGAACAAAACAAACTCATGTCCAGAACACACATTTTTCCCATATCACTCTGAAGCAGTCAGCACCCAAGGAAAAAATGAATGGATTAATTGAGGATATTTCAATAAAGGACTATTTGTAATGATATTGGCCAGGTGAGGAAACCAAAAGAAGACAGTACAGAACCCTGGGGCTAGGTACAGGGGATTCTGTTACTCCTTCCTGGCCCTCAAGCCTGAAGAGTCAGGGAAAATTAGCAGTTGTTGCAACTCAGAGAGCTTAGGCATCTACACAGGCCTTCCCACAAGAGCTGTGGTCTCAGGGGAAGAGTGAAGTCAACTTCAACTTGTGGGCATGTGGCATGATGGAGTCAGGTGAACAAATATCCTACCTTTGCTCTTTTTCCCACTTGTATCCCATAATGGTCTTCCCCCTTGGCCAAACTCAGCCAAGAAACTAATAAATAGCTAAGTACATTTGTTAGTTTAGAACTTGGAAAGAACAACATCCCTGCTCTATCTCCTGCTTGCCACTAGCTGTTTTTCTCATGGCTACCCAAGGATGACTCAAACACAGTGCAGTGTTTTGATGGTTGAACATTTTTGTTGGAAGTCTCTACAAGCAGTAAGTGAACAAGGACCTACATGCTTACTTCATTCAAACAACATTTAGACCAAACCTTCCTCCCTTCCTATTTTAGAAACTAGTGATTAACTAGCAATTAGTACTCAGAGCAAGGTTAAAAAACTTAAAAATCATTAATTTCATCACTGAAACTGGTTCTGAACTCTTTGGAGTAGTTTAAATATTTGACTCATGACTCAACAAACATTTATTTAAAACTACCATGGGTCAAGTATTTATGCATGCTAAAGATTAAGGACATAGGAACTTAAAACATTATTATCAAATTACTGATTAATTCACTCAGTAAGTGTTTCTTGGGCACCTTCTATGTGCTCAGTACTATGTGATGGTCCCTGTCTAGTGTGCAAGGAAGAAAATAATAACAGTAAACAGAATATTTATAATACATAATAGTATTTCATAGTAGTGTAAGTCTATAGTGTTATAAAAAGCAAAAGAGAAAAACTCTTATGGGTTATTATGCATGAGTTGATGTTTGAACAAATACCCATAAAAAGGGTATTACTAAAGACCAAGTCCTTTGTATGCAGTATTAGAAAATGTGAAGTAAGGGTTCTTTTAGAACAATTTTATTGTACTTTTCATTTATACATCTCAAGACTTTTCAAATATCTTCATATGATATTATAATGATCATTCATTAATTCAATAAACATCTATTTAACACCTACTATAAGCTAGTAATTCACTCTAATTCACACATCCTTAAATAATATAATCCAAGTTTGCAACTAGTCTGACTCAAAACTCATGGTAAGGTCCTATAGTTGAGAAAGGTTTTTTCTTTTCTTTTTTTTTTGGTGGTATGAAGGTTTGAACTCAGGGCCTCGCACTTGCTATGTGCTCTATGACTTAAGCCACTCTGCCAGCCCTATAGTTGAGAAGAGGAAAGAAATATGTGTAGGAGAAAAATGTTTCTGTGAGTGTGAAACAGTAAGCATTTTTGTGGAAAAGAAATTAAATCAGGATATATGAAGTCAGGATAACAGAAACTACTCTAGGTATTCCAGAGGGAATTCAATTCAGGAAATGGATTACAAAGGTGATTGAAGAGATAAGACACCAAATAGGAGACGTCAAGGTAATCCAGAGATTAGCAATAGCAAGAATTGTTAACACACACACATACATGCTGGAGAGACAATACAAAAAGATGGAGTTTTCAGAGCCTAAGCATAGAATTGTCTGTGGAAATAGAGCCACGAAAAAGGCTCCCGTGGAGGTGTCTGGACCATGAAGTGAGGGGCCTCTAGAGGGAGCTGAGCATGGAGGAGATTCAGCTGGCCTACAGAAAGGAAGAAAAAATATCTTTTCTTCTCTCCTCCCTCATCCTTCTCCAATCTTCTCTTCTCCACTCCTATTCTATAGTATTTTCACTCTCTTTCATTCTTTCTCATTTTCATTCTTTCTGATTTTCATTTTTTCTCATTTTCATTTTTTCTTTCTCTCTCTCTCTCTTTTTCCCCTTCCCATCCCCTTTCACTCATGCCTCTTTTTGTCAGAGTATATGGGCTCTAGAGCAAGGAAACCTGGGAAATGAAGTTTCTCATAACACAGAGCAGACACAGGGAAAATCACAATGGGCAGTTTACAGGTCAAGGAGTTTTCATAGGCTGTTCATCTGAACTGTGGATATAATCAAACTGCTTACCCTGTCATTATTAAACTTTTCTTCAACACTAGGTCTCATTTCTTGGCTTTAAAAGGTAGGGGCATCTATAGAATTATACCATGATAACAAAACTCTATATTAGATCAGGGGTTCACAACTTGCAAAGTACTTTCTCAAACAGTCTCTCTTAATCCCCATTCCAACTGATTAGTTCAGGACATTCTATCCCAAAATATGGTACTTTGGCATATTGAATATTTTAAGCTAATTGAATGTTTTAAGAAAATGATACAACAGGAAGGTCACCCTGACCTTCCACTCACCCTTCTTCCAGAGTTGGTCAGAAAATCTGGCAAGGATTTTCTGACCTTCCCCTAATGCTGGTCATAAGACCCTCATAGGAGAGGCGCCCTCTCTCCCTGTATTTGGGGTACAAGAACATTCTTATGTCGAAAGACAAAAGATGACAGAGAAGAATCTGCACAAACAGGCCTTGATATGTTTCCCCTGCTTGTTACCATTAGGTCACAGCCTTTTTGCCCTGTCAAATTTCTCTACTATCTACTTCTCATCAAACCTACTATTAAAAAAACTCAGATTTAACTGACTCTTTAGGACTTTATTTTCTAATGAAGTTTCCTGGGACATGTTAAATAAATTTGCATGTTTTTCTCTCATTTATCTTTTTCCTAGCTTCAGTTCCTTTCACCATTTGTATCATTTTCACCTCCTTTCCTTATACCTCAACACACTTAGCTCCACAATCCTCACCACAACCTACCTATCCACCTCTAAGCAGGAAATAGGAGACTTAACATTTGCTCATGACTGCATGCACGCATATATGAGGAAGAAGAGGTATGGAAATTAAAGAACAGGAAGAAAAAGCGGGCGAAGACAACATTCAGGTGTGCCAAGCACGCAGCCTAGGAGAGGAATTGCCACGTATGTTGGAATAAAATGAATTAAAGAGGAGTGGACAGGTCTGAGTCACTGCCTGGAAGCCTCAAGTTCATCTTTGGAGGTTGCTTCTTTCACTGACTGAGTGTATGGGAGACCATGCATACCTTAAGATACAGCTAATTATCACTTAGAATAATTTAAGCTGTCTTTTGTAGTTTTATACAAATGTAGTTTGGGGCCTTGGGAATCAATTTTCAAAAAGTAACATAACATGGATAAAACTCACAAATGTAATATTAGGTGGAAAAAAACAGATGCAAAGGGGTACATACTGTATGATTCCATTTTTATAAAATAAAAGAACAGGCAAAGGAATCTATGCTGTTCAAGTCATGACAGAGACCACCCTTGAGTAGCCAGAAAGGGCACAAGTGTGATTCTGGGTTTCTGGAACAGTATGTTTATTTTATTTTATTTGCAGTACCTGAGCTTCAACTCAAGGCTTTTACCTTGAGCCACTCCATCAGCCCTATTTTTGTGAAGGGTTTTTCAGCCCCTATTTGCTGGGGCTAGCTTCGAACCTCGATCCTCCTGATCTCTGGCTCCTAAGTAGCTAGTATTACAGGCATGAGCCATTGGTGCCCTGGTTTCTTGATTTGTGTACTGGTTACAGGGCTATGGTCAGTTTTTGAAAATTTGTTGAACTATACATACATTAAAATGTGTGCACTTTCCTGAATATTTATACTTTAATAAAAGGGGAATTTTAAGATCAAGTAGCATAAGTTGTTTTAAGAAAATTTTGAGCACAGATGCCTTGAACTTAAAGTTTTCCCTAATGACTGCAGTCAGTTGAAAAGGGCAAATGTGAAAGGCTCTTGACATCCAGCCCTTCATTCCTCACTCATTTAATGACAATGAAGAATGATGTCAGGCAAACTAGAAGTCAGAGGAGTCCCTGACTTATAGAGTTCACCATGGAAAAGGGGAGGATTCAGGTTTCTATAAAACATCTATGCAATCAATATATAAGAGATGGTGAGGACAGAGGGAGGAGAGAATGCCAAGAAGCTGAGTCCTAAAGGTTGAATAGAGTGGCAGAGAATATTAGAAACTAAGGGTTGTCAGGTAGCTTTTAAATGTTAGGTTTATCTAGTCCACTAGAGGGCGAACACAGACAGGCATTTGTGACAATTCCTTACCCTCAAGAAACAGGCTGAAAGTTTGTTTGGTTTCATCTTTCCCTGATAATGTTGAAGGAGCACAATTACTCACAAACCTAAGAATTCAAGTGCAACTTGATAAACATAAATGTTTCTGTATAGCCTTGCCCAATAATGTAATGCAGATTCCTACCAAATGCCAATTGACCTTAAAAGGAAAAAAGATAAGATGTCAATAAAGCATGATTAAAAATTGATCTAAATAGATTTCTTGACTTTCACACATCCTCAGAGAGTTGACTGCAAGCACAGATGCACTATGACTTTTTCTTATCTATTAGCACCACCACCCCAACATACACATGCACAAGACCCTCAAACCTGCCACACTCCACACTCCCTACACAACACATTCTACTGTGGATCTGGTATATGTATTTGTTTTTCATTCAGGCAGGTATAACAAAAGTAATTTTATACATTGCCTGTAGACAAACAGAAGGCAGAACAATCAATTTTCACATTCTATTAAATGATGAGGGATGAAATCAGGATTAAAACTAAGACATTTCCAGTATACTTAAGAGCAGATTTCTTTAACATCTACTAATACCTCAAGCACTATAGAAGCATTTAAGAGATGTTACTCTCCTCTTTTAAAATTAATTCCCAGTGCAATCAAAATTTTATTTTTTTAAATGAAAGCAATATTCTGTGTGATGTGATTTGTGTGATGTAATGTGATGAGTGAAACCATTGCCCTTCTCCTAGACTCATCCCCTCTCATTCCTTCCTTCCTCACAAGTTTCAGGCTCATTCACCTGAATGACATCACCAAATATTTTGCATTTACTATTAGAAACCACTCAACTCCTGTCTGCCCTTCCCAATGTGTGAAGCCGAACTCTGGTCTTTACCTAACCACTCTGTGGCCCAGAATCTAGTCTACATTTTCCTGCCTCACCAGCAGCTAGATGTGGCCATGATTTTGCTAATGGGGATATAAGTAGAAACATTCAGTGGGACTTCCTAGTCTCCTTCTAGGGACACAGAAGCTCTTCTTTCTATTTTACTGTTTCCTACTATCTGAAATACAGGTAGGACAACTAAGACTACTGGGAGACCTTAGATCCCAAGATGGCAGTGACCATGGAAGGACAGAGAAGAGGATGGAAAGCACTACAATGGCACAAGGAAGTTGGAGCAGAGTGTACCAGCCTCTAGATATCTTTAATGTAAGAGAGAAACAAACTTCTATCTCAGTTAAACCACTGTCATTTGTAGCTTTACTACTGCATGGCAACAAACCTCAAGACTAATTAAATATGCATTATTTAATTAGACACACCGCCCTATTTTCTTCACTGTCATCTGCTCTCTGCAATACCTCAATCATTGTGTTTACACAAGAACAGGGGCCTAGTCTATCTGGTGCAATGTCTCTGCTCAGTGCAGTGTTTCCTTGCAGGAATGCCTTCCAAGAATCTCTTCAGAAATTGGTATTTTTCTGAATTCCAAGTAAAAAAAATCCATTAAATTCCAAGGGAAAGTATTACAATTCTTCCAGGAAGAAATAAAGCTTAGTAATCTTCCTGGAGAGTACTGGTTTGGAATTTTACCAATAACAACAACTAGCATTGCAACAGTGGTGATGGAACAATGGAAAGTTTTTAGCCGCAATGCTACATCACCTTCCTATAACAAAAGTGTTGAAGATGAAGCCTCAAAAACAACTAACGGTGGAAGCAAATATAGTGCAGATTTCAACTACGAGATGGATGAAAGGAATTACTGTAATTCAGGTGATGTTGCGAAAGCTGCATGATCTGGAAGGTAATGCTTTTCTGGCAATTTTGAGAATATGAAAATGGTAGAACTATTTAAGTCTTGTCCTGTTAAAAGTTCTCCTTTGCAACAAAAATTAGGGTAAAAAATTCCTAACAGTCATTTTCAACTGCAAAACACTTTTTCTGTACAAACAAAAATGACTGAAAAAATAATAAGCCCTTAAATCATAATAAAATTATTTTATGACCCCTGGAGCTACAGCACTGATGGGAAGAGGAACATGATGATATTATAAGAGAGATGTTAAATTGCTTAAAATATGTTTAATGTTGAAGCATTAAGTCATCATGGTGCAAATCTTATAATCAAAAATAGAATTCTGCTTTGAGCAATATGCTTTTAAAAGAAATTACAACCAAATTGCTTAATGCAGAAAATGCAAAATCACTCACTAAATATTTAAGCAATGTTAGTAGTTTATATGCAGTGGACAACTTTTTTGCTTTGGCAAACAAAAATAAAATAACCCAATTAGCAAAATCACTAACGAAAAAAGTTTTGTGAAGGAAATTTTATCAGAAGAAATGCAGGAGCTGGGGATAAAGCTTAGGGGTAGAGCATGGGCTTAGCAGGTACAGAGTCCTGGGTTAGATCCCCAGCACTGCAAAAAAAAGAAAAGAAAAAATAAAGGAGGTTCAAAAAGGAGTGAATGTTATTGGGGTCTAACTCCATTGTGAGGTCAGAAACTGATCTAAAATCTCAATTAGCAAAAATAATATTGACTGCAAGGAAAAAATCAAAGGCAGAGAGAGAAGTCTATTTTTTCATCATTATGAAAAGCAAATGAGTTTATAATAAGCGATATAGATGCTTCTAGACACTCTTAATAATTCAACTAACATCAGCATAAGATGCAGAAACATTCCACATCTGGAATACTTGTTATGAAACAAAGATCAAGATGATGTTGTATGTTTTTAATTTTCTTTTCTTAGTTTGGTTTTTATTTTTTAATTAAATGAGAAGGATTGGGAATACTATCACTTGACAGGTCAACCTTGTATTGGAGATCTCAGAAATCTCACATTTAACTTTTTACTGATACACAAAATATAAAATTGTTACTGAAATAACATAAATTTTCAATATATGTATACATTATGTAATGTATAAATTAGGTTAAACATATCTCCTCAAACACATATCATTTCTTTATGATAAAAACTCAAAATTATTTCTTCTAGCTTTTTGAAACATACAATAAATTGTCATCTACAGTCACCCTAATGTACAATACCACACCTGAACTACTGGCTCTGATCTAACTGTTCCCTAGTACTCACTGATCAACTCCCTTCCCTCGCCTCTCTCTCTCCTCTGGTAACCATCATTCTACTCTCAACTTCTATGAAATCAACTTTTTTAGATTCCACAGATGAGTGAGATCATGTATACTTGTCTTTCTGTGCCTGGCTTATTTTACTTAACTTAATGATCCCCAGTTCCATCCATGTTCTCCCAAATAACAAGATTTCATTTTTTTTTATAGAGGAATGGTATTTGATGGCATATATGTAACATGCTAGCTTTATCTACTCATGAGGTGATAGACACTTAGGTTGCTTGTTTCTTAGCAACTGTGAATAATGCTACAATGAACCTAAGAGTACAGATTTATCTTTAAATTTTGTTTTAAGAAAGACAACTTAAAAATTTTAAATGTGCTATTTTCTGTTAACTATTTGAATCATTTTATTTGCCATTTATTTTGTGTCAATATTTCTTATTTTCAAATGCTTATTTCAGGTAGAGATTTTTTACACATAACTGAAGTGCAATATAGTCTCGTCCAAATACATATGACCATAAGTAAGTCATATAACTCATGCATTTATTATCATGGTTTTGTTTTGGTTTTTGGGTTCTGCTTGTTTAGGTATCTAGTTTTTTAGAAAACACCAGAAACTCTTACTATAACAAAAGATTGGCTCACTGTTTTTTACAATAGTCATTGTTATTTTAAAACATACTAGGAAGGTGCCAAGGGGAAAACAGAGTAACTTAGGAGTTCGAAAATCCCTGAGAATTCTAATTTCTTGCTCCAAAATTCTGAAGGCTAATATCTATTAGGAATTTGCAAACACCAGTGCAAGGACTGGTGAGGAGTAGATGCTCCACATACAGCCAGGCCAAGTGGAGTAACTATGTTTAACACTCACAGCATTCCTGTGAAGCTGATGGAAAGTGCTCATTTGTGCATTGGGAAACCTGGGCTTCCCTTGAGGCTGTGTGGAACAGTGCATTAATGTTTCTTTGAGGTTCTATTTTTACTGGGGTGCCCTGTGAGACACATCCTTGAGATTCCTAGAAGTATATGGGGCCTACACTTAAATTTTTCAGGCGAAGCATTTTATAGCCACATTGGATTTGATCTCAGTCCTGAAGCCATTTTGTATGCATGAATCCTTTAACGGGGAGACTGGGGGTGAGCAACAGTTTTATTTTGAAAACCAGCAAATCTTGACTTCTTTGTATTTCATCCTAATTCTCGTAAAAACTTGAACAATTTCTTCTTTAGAGCATTTCTGGTCTCATAACTTTATCACAGACAACTAAGAAGAGCCAGTTGGCACTTTCTACATTCTGCTTGGACTTCGACCCAGCCAATTCAACCGGTTATAAAATACTCTTCTATTTTCCACACTATTGCAGGCCACTTTCTGCCACTAATAAAAAGGATTTTATTTTCCAGCCACTATATATGTATTCATCATTCTTTTACACCCTCACCAACAACTCCTCATGCCTTATTCTACTTCTTCCTGATAGCCTATCCCAAAATCAATGTCACACAGTTTAGGTATTTGTTGTATTAGCACCGTACTCCCAAGTACCAAAATCTGCTCAAGCTATCTATTACTCTGTAATAACTTAGTGGTTTGAGAAACCAACTTATCATTTTTATATTCCAACAGGGCATAGCAAGGGACAGGTCATTTCTGCTCCAGGATGTCTGGGGCATCAGTCTCAATGACTTGAATGGCTGGGCAGCTAGAACAAGTAAAAGCTACCTGGGCATCTTCTTCTCCTCTCTCTTTTTCTACAAAGTTTCTTCATGTAGCTAGTGTAGCTTCCTCGCTTCATGGCAGCCTCTGCATGTCCAGACTGTTACATGGAATCTCAGTGCTCCAGTCAATGGCCCAAGTGAAAGCACATGGAAACTGCCAGTTTCTTTAAGGGAAACCTAGAAACCGGCCCACTTCCGCAATGTGCCACTGTCAAAATAGACTCAAGGGCAGGAAACCTAGGTTCCATTTCTCAGTGGGAGTGGTGTCAAAAAATGTGCTATTTTCATCTGTTACACTTTTAATTTAGTAGTAGTAGTAGTAGTGGTAGTAGTGCTAGGGATCGACCCAAAAGCCTTCTGCGTGCTAGGTACCACTGACCTATACCCCCAGCCCTTCCATACCTTTATTACTAGTTATAATAGTAGAATCAATTTTCATGATAATAAAGACTCAGATGTAATCTAACTTCTACCCTATCCCACTCTTTAAAAGGAACTCATCTCAGATTCTCATCTTCCACACAGTGATGTCTCCTGAGACTCTCAGTTCAGCATATAATGCACAGTGTTTAAAATAATTGATGTGCCAAGTATTTCCCATTCATATCTCCAGGGAAAGCCTTTCTTCTGCTTTACCTGCTCTGTACACCAAGTAGCAAATGATTCCATTTTGACTTCTGGTTGAGTTCAGCCCCTAGGTGATTCCAGCAAAAATTTAGTGGAAAGGATAGGGGTGAGTGAGGTCACTATGTTTATTCCTTCAGCTTGCTCCCAGTTGAGTCACTGTGGTTTGGCTTTATGACTTTGCCTTCTCCATTTAGCTATACCATATTCTTTCTGAGTTTGTTCAGGCCTAGGGTGGTAATGGCTTCCTGGTTCTTGATAACTCCAGGATACCATTCATTCTATGTCTGTTCCTTTTACTACTCTTTATGGAATCCTCCTACTATAGGATTTTCTTCTGTTTGCTAGTGGAGATTAATACAGATGGCCTATTTTGAGTAGCAAATTAAAATGCTCCCCCCTTTTCATACCCAAATTGTCTATTAATGTAGTTTTCCCATTTATCTGTCAGGTTTTTGCTCCTTTGCCCCTTCATTTTTAATAGTTCTTTACATATTAAGAGGCTGGGCATGCCAGGTGTCCGTGGCTCACACCTGTAATCCTAGCTCTTCAGGAGGCAGAGACCAGGAGGATTGCAGTTCGAAGCCAGTCCAGGCAAATAGTTTGTGAGACCCTATCTTAAAAATACCTAGCACAAAAAGGGTTGGTTATGTGGCTCAAGGTGTAGGCCCTAAGTTCAAGCCATACTGAAAAAAAAAAAAAAAGGAAGCCAGGCACCAGTGGTACACACCTGTAATCTTAGCTACTTGGGAGATCTGAGATCTGGAAGATCATGGTTCAAAGCCAGCCCAGGCAAATAGTTTGTGAGTGTGAAGACCTGAGTTCAAAAAACACCAAAAAAAAAAAAAAAGAATATTATCCTTTTATTGTGACATATCATATACATATTTTCTCCCAATTTACTCTCTTTTGGGCTTCACATAGAATATGGTTTTAATCCAAGCTAAAAAATGTTTCATTTTTTATGTAGTCCAACTTTTCTTTCATTGCCTATAGATTTTGAGCCTTTTTTCACACCAAGGTTGAGAAGAATTCACCAGTGCTTTTTTCTAGCACTTGTATGATTTAGTGTTTGATGTTTAGATCTTTGTTTATGTTTAACTTATTCTTGAGTATGGTATGAAGTATAGATTTCGTTTTATCTTGTTTTCAAATTTACCATTTGTCCCAGAACCATTTATTAAAACATACATCTTTGCCCCAATGGTTTGAGATGCTACTTCTTCATACAAAATTTTCCATATGCATTTCTCTTCATTTCTGGGCTTTTTATTCTATCCTATACCCCCTTAACAGAGGGTTAAGAGTGTTTTAACATTGATGGGGGCTGGTCTTCCTCAAAGTATTGATTTTTTAAAAAAATATTTCCTTGACTGTTTTTGAACATTTATTTCCCCTTATAAACTTTCATATCAACTTGTTTGGCTCTATAAAAAGTTTGTTGCTATTTTTACTACAATTGTGATTTAATAAATTGACTTAGAGATAACTATCTTCTTTATGATACTGAGTGATCCTATACAAGAATAGGAGACATATTAACTTCAGGTGCTTTGTAGAATATTTCATATCTGGAGGACTAGGCCCTCTGAAAGTTTTTTCTTTTTATTGTTTTCCTACTTATTCTTGCCTATTTATTTTTCCATATAAACTTTAGTACCAACTTATTTGGCTCCACAAAAAGGCATGTTAGTATTTTCATCGGAGTTGCAATGAATTCACTTATGAAGAATTTATGTACCCCAATGCTGATAACTTCAAACTGGATATTTTAAATGTGTACATACATACAAACCAGAATCTAAAGATTCATTCCAGGGCTAGGATGTAGCTCAGTAGTAGAGTACTTACCTAACATGTGCAAGGCCCTGGGTTCGATCCCCAACACCAAAAAAAAAAAAAAAAAAGACTAAATAAATAAATATTCATTCCAGATGTGGAAAGAACCAATTTCATCTAATTCAGCGAGTGTTTTACCCATTACCTTCTACTCGTAAATCTGTATCCTAGACTACAAGGTCATGGTCAGTGTCCTCAAAAAGATAATCACCTGAAGGGGGCAATAAGCACTTACATAAACGATTATGGTGAGGCTACACAGCATATAATTCAGCATCTTTTAGGTGAGCATCCTTCTGAGCTACGGAAATCTACAGCCCAAATATCCATGTGCACCAACTCAAAATATCCCCAGAGATGCATGGTAGAAATGTCATTTGTGTGCTTTTGCCTGTGCTGCATGCTGACATTATTCTCTATGCATACTGATCGCCTGTAACATGGATCCTCATTCCCAAAATATTCACTTTCATAGGAGAAGAAAGGATTAATAATGGGACCATTCATTAATTCTACAAATATTTACTGAGTGTTTTCTGTACATGAAGAACGGCTCTTGGAGCTGAGCTTTCTTTGCATTTTAGAGGCAGAGACTGAAAACAAACAAGTTAAATGATATAATTTCAGGTAGTGATAAGGGACATCCAGAAGAGAAAAGAGAAGAAAAGACAGGTGCCATTTTGGATTAGATGGTGAGGGAAAGCCTTCCTAGGAGAAGGCAGTTGAACAGACTTGAATGACTAAGTGGGTGAATCATAGGAAGAGCCTTGGAGAAGGACCTGCCATGCATAGGGAGCATCTGCGAGCAAATGAGGCCTGGAAGGCTGAAGGAGAAAGCCAGGGGAAGGACAACCAGAAAAGATGCTTGAGATTGGTCATGCCTAGACCAAGTAGGCATCCACGTGAAAAGAAGTTTGGATTTTCTTCTGTAAAAAATGATGCTTTACAGCAGGGAGATGACGTGGTTGCACAGAGAAAATGGATGGTTGTGAGGGTAAAAGCAGAAAACTGGTTAGGAATCACTGTGCTGTTAATGTGAGATATGACTAAGCCTTAGACCAGTCTACTGTAGAGAGGAAAAGAAACAGAGAAGTGGAGAAATGTGGGGATGTTTTGTATGGGTTGACTTTGGGGGAAAAGGGATGAGCCATGGGTAGCTCTGTGGATTTTGGGTTGGGCAGTACTATAAATCAAGAAGGGGTGATCACTGGAACTGTTTGTTGTGGTGGCTCACACCTGTAATCCTAGCTTCTTGGGATTTAGGAGGAGGATCACAGTTTGAGGTCAGTCCAGGCAAAAAGTTAACGAGACCATAGCTCAACCAACAGCTGCATGCTGTGGCGCATACCTGTCACCTCAGTATCTCAACAATCAAGATTGTTGGCTATCTCTCACTAATTTTTTTTTTTGGTGGGACTGGGGTTTGAACTCAGAAATTTATACTTGCAAAGCAGGCACTCTACTGTTTGAGGACACCTCCAGCCCATTTTGCTCTATTTTGGAGATAGGGTCTTGAGAACGATTTGTCTAGACAGACTGGCCTCTAACTTCTATCCTCCTGATCCTAGCCTCCTAAGTAGCTATGATTACAAGTGTGACCCACCTTCACCAGGCACCTCCCACTAATTTTTAACATCCCAGCATAAGCTATATTTTCTGTTTCTATTCATCTTCCATTTCCACTTGGAGTTGTTCCCAGGAAAATCTTTAAATCAAGTGTATAAGATGGTGAATGATCATTTCCCCAGATCTTAAATATTCACCTTCTAAAAAAAGGATTAAAGAAATATTATTGTTAAGATTAAAAGCTGTTAGAATCTAGGTGATTTCAAGTGTAATCAGGTAGGGTTAAAAACGGATGGAAGTTAAGTTGTTTGCAATGTGGTAGGAGCAGAGATGAACTTATAACTTGCAGCTAGCTCTGTCCAGGCAGGTGGTACATGAGCACAATGCTTTGGTTACCTGATGAAACAAGATATAACCAGGCCCGAGTGTCATCTCTGAAGGGGGATCACAGAATGTTTTCTCAGCATCTGCCATCAACAATATCTTGTGCCAGGAGCTTTCACCAAATCTCATACTGTAGCCCTCCTATTTTTCTTGGATATCGTTTTATTCCCCAGAGGGTTTCCTATAATTTCTTAGGTACAAGTGATCATTTGTTTTTTAAACCATGAAAAGTCTTTAAAACCAAACTTGTACCTCACTGAGACCCTAAATGAGTAACGGGCTATGAAGTGCCTTGAAGTGTTCAGGTGAAAAGTGCTTGGAAGCAAACAATTCTTTCCTGGCTAAGTGACAATACCTGATACTTTGTAGACAGTTAGGGAGCACAGCCATTCTGGGGCCTGACACCTAGGGCAAGATATCTATAGCTATATTGAATCATAGACCATTTTGCGGGAGAAGAACAGTAACATGGGGTCAGGTATGAATGGTTTACATTTTAAGTATCAAATATGTAAATATCATTTCCAAAAGTGAAAGACTTTTTTTTTTTTTTGTGGTCTGGGGCTTGAAGCTTGAATTTGGGACCATCACCTTGAGGCACTCCACCAGCCCTATTTTTCTAAAGGGTTTTTTAAGACAGGGTCTCGTGGAACTATTTGCCAGGGCGGCTTCGAACCGCCATCCCCCTGATCTCTGAGTAGCTAGGATTATAGGCATGAGCTACCAGTGCCCAGCAAGACTTCTTACATGAAAAATAAGACAGGTTTTATATAGACAATTTAAAAACACAGAAAACTATTTCTTAATGAACATTTAACTGTCACTACTACTCAGAGACTATCATTATTAATGCTTTTATTTATTTTGTACAAATACATATTTTGGTTTTTGTCTGCATGCATGTATATTTAGATATAAAAATCATCTTTTAGGAATATTGACTTCTATGAGTATATTACTTAAAAGGATGTGATTTTGCAAGTTAAAAAATCAACTTTTCAAAAACTTCAAGTTATGGCAATAAGCTACCTAGCAGAGATATAATAATTACTTATGTTTTATAGCATATCTTATATGTGTTATTCCTTTTATTATAAGTAATAACCTTTGTTACTAACATAATGCTAACTATTATTGAAATATTAGTAACAGAGGAAAAAAATACCGCACTGGAGGCATAAGTCGAGTTCCCAGTTATGATTAGGCACAAGACAATGAACTACTTTGAGCCTCAGTTTCCTTATTTGTACAATATACATCTCAGACTAGATAAAGCCTAAGACCTCTTTCAATTTTACATTCTTATTTTTGGATATGACACTCACTGACATTTGCTGAGATGCAAATTTTTACTTTGAAATACTTTATCTACAATACACCTGTTTTCAAGCTAAGAAAAATGGATAACATTTTGAAGAAAACTCAAAGGCTTTGAAGATGGGGCCTATTTACAGAGACCAATTTGCTTCTCTGCATTATTTTAGCATGCAACTCTTCCCTACTCCTGAAGCTTCCTCAGTATTGGAGGCTGGAAAAATAGGGGTGGCAGAAGCTGATTACCATGGAGATAGATGGGAGCAAATGGTCACATCATCAAAAGCAAACTAGAAATGCACAAAGCTTTTGTGATGCTGATCCTTTTTCTTTTTTTAAGTAAGAAGAAGAAGGAAAAAAGGCACAAATAAAAGGACAGATCTCTCTCATTAAATCCAACACTAATTTAGTAATCAGTGAAATAAAGGTACCCTTGAAAGCCCGCTGCCAGAAAATACAGTACAACAAAGAGGCACAAAAGGTTGCCGGCTACCAGGTGTAATTTTCAGGTACTCCAAGTGCATTTGGACTCCCCATTCCCTTAGCTTTTCTTTACAGATTGGCTGTCTACATGGTGGACTCAAACTATCCATTTATTCACTCTAGTGACTGTCCAAATATTTAGAAGGAGAAAAATTGCAGGAAAACAACCTTTATTTTTATGACTCTTCAAAATTAAGAGGCATGAGAGGCTAAGAATGGGTGCTAATCTGTTTTTCAGTTTATTTTCTATCACTTTGGATAATCTGGAATGGTTTTGGCAGCAAAGTAAGAGTTAAAGTCGGGGTAAGAGTCCAAATTTATACATAGTAGCTTATATTAAAATAAAGTCACCAACAATTAGACTGCTTGCATGTATATATCTATCTATCTATCTACCTATCTATATCTAGACTTTCTGTTGTACCCATCCATTACTTAACCTTATTCTGGCAGAAGCTGCTGAAAACTGGAAGGAAGGAAAGGTTTGCACTTAATTCTTCACAAGTGCCCAAAGGTGGGGAAAATTATTTAAGAACAATTATATAAAAGTTAAAGAAGTTGGCCAAGATTCTGCCTTGAACTTTCAGTCTGTCAGTAAGAAATAGTAAGCACATGCTTCTGTGATGCTTTAGAGATGAAGTAATGTTTTATAAGGGTTTTGTGCTATTTAGAGGGAAATGCAATTTATATTACATTTTAAGATGAAAATTATGAAGGAAATTATCTCTTCTTTAACTATCCTTTTTCCTTTTCCTCTCCTTCCTCCTCCTTTTCTTTCTCTTTTTTAAATTAGATTTTCTTTCTTTGCCTATAGTATTTAAGAAAGAAGACAGGCATGGCGGCACATGTCTATAATCTCAACACTCAGGAGAAAGAGGCTGGAGCATTGCAAGTTCAAGGTGAGGCTGGGCTATATAACCTAACCCTCTAAAAGAACAGGAAAGAAAGAATATTACTCACAATTATAAAGATATCATAGGTTTATAAGTTCAATGCAAACTCAAAACACCAAGGTGATTTTTAATCCCTCAAAAAATTAATATTAAATTCATCAGGAAATATAAGTGATGAATTAGAAAGATTCTGAAAAAATAGTGAAAGATAATTAAAACAGCCATATATTAAAATGTATTATAAATATATAAACATCAAAATTTTTTACTCTAGAGGACTAGTTAGCTAAGTAGAATGGTCAGAAATAAACCTAAATATATGCACAAAATTAATGTATAAAGAAGATAATGAGACAAATTTATATGAGGCTCAGGGAGGAGGGCATATGCATTAGTCAATAAACTGTGATGGATAGACTGACTAAGAATAAAAAAATAAAAGAAAATGGGACCTTCACCAAACTTTCCAGACAGTTCAAAGATTGAAATGTTACCGATAAGACAGTAGATAGAGAGACAGACAGACAGACAATAAGTAGCTCAAACTTTTGGTGATTTATATCCAATCTTGGAGTGTAAAAACAAGTTTTTAAAGCAACACACATAATCTCAAGGTCTTAAAGGAAGAGGAAAACAAATTTGAACATATAAAATTATAGGAAATACTGTATTATATTTGGCAAATAAAGATGTAAAGTCATTGATTTATATAATTTTGTACAACTCATTAAGTAAAAACAAAAGAAAAATCTTCAAATGTATTAAAATGCTCATCTCACTCACAAATAATTGCATCTAAAATAATTAATATAGCCATACAATGAAATATTATCTGACAACAAAAAAATCAGTATTATTTATAATAACACAAAAGTTAAACAACCCAATGCTCATCAGCTGATGAATGGATAAATAAATTTGATAGTGTATATTCATACAAGGGACTAATATTCAGCCATAAAAAGAAGTAACATTCTGATTCATGCTACAACATGGATGAACCTTGAAAACACAATGCTAAGTGAAAGAAACTAGACACAACAACATATGTCATATGATTCCAGTTATATGCAATGCCCAGAATAGGTAAATCTGGAGAGACACAAAGTAACTAGTGCTTGCCTAGAGGATGGGAATGGGGGGAAATGGGAAAGGACTGCAAAGAGGTACAAACTTTCTTTTGAGAGTCATGAATATTGATTGCAGTGATGGTTGTGATATACCAAAACTATTGAATTATGCACTTTAAATGAGTGAATTGTCCGACATGTGAATTACATCTCAACAAGGCTGTTATTTTAAAAATCAATGAAGTATGTTGGGTTTGCTCATATTACAAAGTTGGATAATAATGAATGTGGTCAAGGGTATAGGACACAGAAATTCTCATACTCTGGTGAGAATGCAAATTAGTATAATTTTCTAAGGACAATTTAGGATATCTTTCAAAATTTAAATGTATCACATCATTTGATTCTTCAGTTTAAACTAAAATGATTACCATCTGGGTGTACTTGCAAAAACTTTCCAAGATGCATATAACATTACATTGTTTGTAACAGAAAAATCTAAAAATGAGGAAATAGCTATTTAAGGGAGTATTATAAAACCTTTTAAAATATTTTAAGTGTGTGAGGCAGTGTAGAGCATTTTCTTGGCATGTGTAAGGACCTGGGTTCAACCCCCGGAATAAATACACACATACACACACACACACAATAGTTATATATAAATTACAGTTATATGAGTTGATACGAAAACAATAAAAGTACTTAGAATTTATTGAGCATTTACTATGTGGCAGACCCTTTTCTAAGAGCTTTACATGTAATAAAGCCACATACTCTTCTTTGTGATTTTATATTTTTAAGATCATTTTTATCTCCATTTTACAAGTGATGATTCTGAGAAGCAAAAGTAGGTTTAAGTAACTTACTCAAATTGCTACTTAATAGTAGACATAGAATTCATAACCATTTGATTACATTTAGCAAATATAGACCTACATAAATCTGGCTTCATAGTTAATTTTTCTTTCTAGAAGCATGCATGAGGAACTGTTGAAGAGAGAGGGAACAAACAGCCTTCTTTCTGTTTACTAGAAGACAAATTGACAAAAATTACAGAATGAGGAGGGATGGGGTAGAGGGTGTTTATGTATATTTTGTATGTTGTATTACTTTACTTTCCATGACTACAATAAAATATCTGAAGCAATTAATTTATAAAGAGAAAGTTTTAGTTTGCCTCATGTATTTGGAGGCTCCCGTCCAAGATGGGCCTCTGGTGGGACTGCCAGATGGCAATGATGGGGAGCACATGGCAGAACAAACTGCTCACATCCTGAGCCAAAAAAAAAAAACAGCAGAAGAGGAAGAGATTGTGGTCCTACAATCCCTTTCAAGGACATGGCCTCAATGACCTAAAGAATTCTCCACTCCTAAAGGTTCCACTACCTCTCAATAGCACCACCCTGGGGACCACAACTTTAGCACATGGGCCCTTAGGGAACATTCAAGAACCAAATTATAGCATCTGTTTTATGATCTAATGTTTTCATTACTGATTTAAAGTAGATTACTGAATCCATAATCCAACAAAACACAAACAGGATTTGCCTGGTATTCTCAGATATGAGAAATCAAAGGCCAAATCAACATGACTAACACTGAATGACTAATCTCCCTATTTTGGTCTCTTCTTTGAGTGACAAAGTGGGTTTACAGATCTAATTTGCCCTCCTGAGGGTGTCTGATACCTGACCCTTCTTTATCAGTCAAAGTTATGCCTGGACTGCTCATAGCCAGATCCTAGTCCAATCTAGCTTGAAATATCCTTGATGGCGTTCATTAAACATTGGTTTCATTAGGTCACCCCTTGCAAAAAAGCCTTTCAGCTCCCCCAAGGAAAGAAGACTTCATCCTTAGATCAAGTTCAAGATTTTCCTGGTCTGGCTCAAAACTTTGTTTCGAGGATCATCTCCCACAACTTCACTCTTCACACCAGCATCTCTGCTTGCTTCATAAGACTTTCATTATCCCCAATCAGCCAAGCTCCCTCCTCTCTGCCCCTCTCTATCATAGCCTCATTTCTTTTTTTTCTTTTATTCATATGTGCATACAATGTTTGGGTCATTTCTCCCCCCTATCCCCACCCCCTCCCTCTTCCCCCCACCCCATAGCTTCCAGACAGAAACTGTTCTGCCCTTATCTCTAATTTTGTTGAAGAGAGAGTATAAACAATAACAAGAAGGACAAAGCTTTTTTGCTAGTTGAGATAAGGATAGCTATACAGGGAGATTCCTAGCATTGCTTCCATGTACATATGTGTTACCTTCTAAGTTGATTCTTCTCGAACTGGCCTTTTCTCTAGTTCCTGATCCCCTTCTCCTATTGGCTCCTACTGGGCTTTGTCACTTTAAAGTTTCTGCATTAGTTCCTTTGCATTGAGGACATATTGGCTCCTACTGGGCTTTGTCACTTTAAAGTTTCTGCATTAGTTCCTTTGCATTGAGGACATCAATACAAAGGGTTTCTTACCTATCCTCATATCTCTCTTGTGACCAAAGTCCAATCATGTGACCAAAAGTCCAATCACCTTGCTGTATTTGCCCTTAATCTAAAGTCCACATACGAGCCTGAGCCTGAGCCTGGCTAACCTCTCTCAGAATGATGTCCTCCAGTTCCATCCATTTACCAGCGAATGATAACATTTCGTTCTTCTTCATGGCTGCATAAAATTCCATTGTGTATAGATACCACATTTTCTTAATCCATTCGTCAGTGGTGGGGCATCTTGGCTGTTTCCATAACTTGCCTATTGTGAATAGTGCTGCAATAAACATGGGTGTGCAGGTGCCTCTGGAGTAACCTGTGTCACAATCCCAGGAATGGGATTGCTGGATCATATGGCAGATCTATGTTTAAATTTTTAAGAAGCCTCCAGATTTTTCTCCAGAGTGGTTGTACTAGTTTGCATTCCTACCAGCAGTGTAAAAGGGTTCCTTTCTCCCCACATCCTCACCAACACCTGTTGTTGGTGGTTATAGCCTCATTTCAAGGGCTAACTTCAACACAACATTTTACCTAGAGCATTCCGTGACCATCTGTTATGGTTTGGATAGTAAATGTCCCCCAAAGGTCATGTGTGGCACTACTGGGAGTTGTTAGAACCTTTAGGCAATGAGGCCTAGTAGAAGGAAGTTAGGTCAACAGGAGCATGTCCTTGAGGACATATTGAAACCCAAGCCCCTTCCGTTTTTGCTTCCTGGCTGCCATGCAGTGAGCAGCTGTCCTACCACACACTTCCCACTATGATGTTCTTCCTTATCATAAACCCCAAACTATGGGCCATGGACTGAAACCACGAGCCCAAATAAATCATTTCTCCTTATAAGTTGTTTGTCTCAGGTATTTTGTCACAGAGATGGGAAGCATCTATCCTACTAAAGTAATTACAATTGCAACTACTTTGTAAATTCATCCAGGAATTCATGTCTTTCGGATTTACTTCAAGATGTAAGAAATGACAGACCCTCCACCCAGGCTCTGGACTTCATCTTTTCTCACCTTCTAGCAACCACAGTTTATACATTACCCCAATACCTGTATCTTTAATCTTTCACTCTTTATTGTCTTCTTCTAGTGTCCATTTAAAAGTTTTCAAAAGTCTCTAATTATAAATGTAGCAGAAAGTATACGGTAAGGGAAAGCCTTGGTCCCCCTAAATAAAGTGCTGAGAAGGGAGTAAAATGGAAGAATACTGGGAAGTCACCATGAGAACAGTGTGAAGAATCCTCAAAAATTTTTTTAAAAACCATCTACCATCTGACCAAGGTGTTCCACTTCTGGGTGCACATACAAATGGAATGAAATCAGCATACAAAGGAGACACACACATTTTTTTTATTGTGGCACTATTCACAATACCCAAGATATGAAATCAACTTAGGTGCCCACCAAGAGATGAATGGATAAAGAAAATGCGATATATATATACACAATGGAATGTTATTCAGCCATAAAGAAGTAAGGAATCCTGTTATTTACAGCAAAATGGATGGAACTGGAAGACATAATGGAGAGCGAGATAGGCCCAATACAGAAAAACAGATACATGTTCTCTCTCATATGTAGAAGCTAAAAATATTCCATCTGACGGTTGAATAGTGATTACTGCAGATTAGGAAGGGTGGAGGGTGGGGTAGACAAAGGGATGTTGAATAACAGATACTAGTTAGACAGAAAGAGTAAGTTCTGGTATTCCACAGTATAGTAAGACAATAACTTATGACATATTTTATGAAGATCTAGAAAAGAGGAGATAGAAGGTACCAAAAATGAAAAATGATAAGAAGGAAATGCTAATCACTATGACATGATCCATGTACTCTGTATGCATGCATTGAAATATCACACTGAATCCACTAATATCTACAATTAGTACATGTTAATAAAAAATAAAATTTAAAAAATATATATGCCTATGTAAAAAATACTGTGGCAGTGAATTCTTGCAATTTTCCATGTACTGCATTAATTTCAAGTATTAGATAATTAAGCAGTGGGTTAATGGGGAGAAGGAGGTAAATAATAGGCATTTTTGGAAAAAAGTTTTACATTAAACATCTTAAGACAATACCACTCTTGGGGATGTACCCAAAAGACTGTGACACAGGTTACTTCAGAGGCACCTGCACACCCATGTTTATTGCGGCACTATTCACAATAGCCAAGTTATGGAAACAGCCAAGATGCCCCACCATTGACGAATGGATTAAGAAAATGTGGTATCTATACACAATGGAATTTTATGCAGCCATGAAGAAGAACGAAATGTTATCATTCACCAGTAAATGGATGGAATTGGAGAACATCATTCTGAGTGAGGTTAGCCTGGCCCAAAAGACCAAAAATCATATGTTCTCCCTCATATGTGGACATTAGATCAAGGGCAAACACAAAGGGATTGGACTTTGAGCACATGATAAAAGTGAAAGCACACAAGGGAGGGGTGAGGATAGGTAAGACACCTAAAAAACTAGCTAGCATTTGTTGCCCTTAACGCAGAGAAACTAAAAGCAGATACCTTAAAAGCAACTGAGGCCAATAGGAAAAGGGGAACAGGTACTAGAGAAAAGGTTAGATCAAAAAGAATTAACATAGAAGGTAACACACATGCACAGGAAATTAATGTGAGTCAACTCCCTGTGTAGCTATCCTTATCTCAACCAGCAAAAACACTTGTTCCTTCCTATTATTGCTTATACTCTCTCTTCAACAAAATTAGAGATAAGGGCAAAATAGTTTCTGCTGGGTATCGAGGGGGTAGGGGGGAGAGGGAGGGGGTGTAGTGGGTGGTAAGGGGGGGCAGGGGGAAGAAATGAACCAAGCATTGTATGCATATATGAATAATAAAACAATAAAAAATAAATAAATAAAATCTTAAGATTAATATCCCCTATAACTCAGCAATATCAGTCCTAAATATGTACCCTATAGAATTTCTTAACTCTACAAGAGATATGTATAATATTCATGATAGCATATTTATCATAGTCCCAAACTGCTAACAACTCCAATATCCACAAAGAATAGATAAATAAATATATGGTTGTATTATAATATACATGAATATATCATGGTGCATATGGAATACTCAATAGTTCTATACAATGGAATATTGCTGAATGGTGAAAGTGAATAAACTATAACTTTGGTAATGACGTGGATGAAACACATCAATATTTAAGAAAGAGCCAAGCAGCCCCCACCATCAGGAGCTGCCTTGGTACTATTAGATGGTACTCATAACTGGGCATCAGTTCTGTTGAACATAATAATTTCACATAACATAACATTAGACAAGGTTACTCTGTTGACCATGATAGAGTGAGACAAAAACAAGACTCCTCCATAATCATGTAATCATGTCTGACCAGAGACAAAATGTAGATAGTGCCCCAAAATGACCAAATATCCTCTTATCCTAGCTAATCTAAATGATTGCTGCTTCTTTTCCAATTCTTCCTTTTCTCTGGTAAAACTTAGTGTGATATCCAATCTGAGAGTTACCCCCACTTCTTTTGAAATGCTGGGTCAAACCCAGGGCCTTGCACATGCTAGGCATATGGTTTACTACTGAGCTACATCCACAGACCATGGGTTTGTTTGTTTTTTTTTTTGAATTTTCATAGTCTGATAGCATTCCAGATGCTATTTGGTACTTTTTTTTTTTCATTTTTCTTTTATTATTCATATGTGCATACAAGGCTTGGTTCATTTCTCCCCCCTGCCCCCACCCCCTCCCTTACCACCCACTCCGCCCCCTCCCTCTCCCCCCCCAATACCCAGCAGAAACTATTTTGCCCTTATTTCTAATTTTGTTGTAGAGAGAGTATAAGCAATAATAGGAAGGAACAAGGGGTTTTGCTGGTTGAGATAAGGATAGCTATACAGGGCATTGACTCACATTGATTTCCTGTGCGTGGGTGTTACCTTCTAGGTTAATTCTTTTTGATCTAACCTTCTCTCTAGTTCCTGGTCCCCTTTTCCTATTGGCCTCAGTTGCTTTAAGGTATCTGCTTTAGTTTCTCTGCGTTAAGGGCAACAAATGCTAGCTAGTTTTTTAGGTGTCTTACCTATCCTCACCCCTCCCTTGTGTGCTCTCGCTTTTATCATGTGCTCAAAGCCCAATCCCCTTGTTGTGTTTGCCCTTGATCTAATGTCCACATATGAGGGAGGACATACGATTTTTGGTTTTTTGAGCCAGGCTAACCTCACTCAGAATGATGTTCTCCAATTCCATCCATTTACCAGTGAATGATAACATTTCGTTCTTCTTCATGGCTGCATAAAATTCCATTGTGTATAGATACCACATTTTCTTAATCCATTCGTCAGTGCTGGGGCATCTTGGCTGTTTCCATAACTTGGCTATTGTGAATAGTGCCACAATAAACATGGATGTGCAGGTGCCTCTGGAGTAACAGTCTTTTGGGTATATCCCCAAGAGTGGTATTGCTGGATCAAATGGTAGATCGATGTCCAGCTTTTTAAGTAGCCTCCAAATTTTTTTCCAGAGTGGTTGTACTAGTCTACATTCCCACCAACAGTGTAAGAGGGTTCCTTTTTCCCCGCATCTTCGCCAACACCTGTTGTTGGTGGTGTTGCTGATGATGGCTATTCTAACAGGGGTGAGGTGGAATCTTAGCGTGGTTTTAATTTGCATTTCCTTTATTGCTAGAGATGGTGAGCATTTTTTCATGTGTTTTCTGGCCATTTGAATTTCTTCTTTTGAGAAAGTTCTGTTTAGTTCACGTGCCCATTTCTTTATTGGTTCATTAGTTTTGGGAGAATTTAGTTTTTTAAGTTCCCTGTATATTCTGGTTATCAGTCCTTTGTCTGATGTATAGTTGGCAAATATTTTCTCCCACTCTGTGGGTGTTCTCTTCAGTTTAGAGACCATTTCTTTTGATGAACAGAAGCTTTTTAGTTTTATGAGGTCCCATTTATCTATGCTATCTCTTAGTTGCTGTGCTGCTGGGGTTTCATTGAGAAAGTTCTTACCTATACCTACTAACTCCAGAGTATTTCCTACTCTTTCTTGTATCAACTTAAGAGTTTGGGGACAGACCATGGGTTTTTGAAAAAGAGTCTCCCAATGTATCCCAGGTTGGTCTTGAAACCAGGATCCTCCTGCCTCAATTTCCCAAGTGCTGGGATTACAGGCATGTATTACTACAGCCAGTTTACCCCTACTTCTTGACAGTACCTAATCCAGAGCAAAGCCCCACTTTCTAAACTTTCCCCCAAGTCATTTAATAGAAGCCCAAATCCTAATACTCTCTTACTGAGATTACCCCTGCTTATCAATTGTGTGTATCTCCTCACTGTAAGGAGTAATGAACTCTACTTTTTAACCTTCAGGAGTGCTCCTGTTGGACTGGAAGGCATTCACACATTATGCTGAGTGGAAGGATCAAGTCCCTCAAAATATAAACATCCATTTAAGTGAAGCCAATAAAAGGCAACACTGATTAGATTGTTTGGGGGATGCATTACCACATAGGTGGTAAAACTACAAAAAATAGAAGCAAGGAAATGATTATGATAAATGGTTTTGAGAAGAAGGAAGGGATGGGATGAAAATGAGGCAAGACATAATCAAGATATGGGCATATGTGGAGGATACTTCTGCAAGACAGCATGGTGAAAGCTGTCTCTAACCTGGATCATGTTCTGAGGGCTCTATTGGTGACCTCTGCTTCAAATATGTCTGGGAAAAGATTCAAGCATTATTCCCCTTTACAGGTAATGAATTCAAGAGGATGTCTGAGGATAAACCTTCAATCTAGATAGAAAAACTCTGCAGCTTTGGGAAAACTGCACAAAAGAAGAAGAAATCAACCTCTAGAAGTAAGCTTACCCTAGGAAGTGATCTACTATAGAAGACAGAAGAAAACTTCAGGAAAATGGTAGCCTTAATGGGCACAAGATTTATGAGTTGCTAAAAAAGAGACATAAAATGAGAAGACACTAAGGCAAACTGAAAATGGAGTCTGTTCAGGCAGCTATAACAAAATACCACTGATTGGTGTCTTCTAAGCAACAGTAATTTATTTATGATAGTTCTTGAGGCTGGCAAATCCAATATCAAGGTTCTAGTATGACTGCATGAGAATGTTCCATTAAGAAAGATGCTTGTAGCCAGGAGTAGAGTGCTTGCTTTGCCTAACATGTGCAAGGCCCTGGGTCCAATCTCCAGCACCACAAAACAACAACAACAAAAAACCCTTAACTCTGGTCTGGAGTGGTTAAAACTAATTGATACAGGCCAAACTTATTTCATGTTTCTACTTTTTATATTTTAATATTTTCTACTTCTGTTGCTTTCCTTTTAGTGATCAAGAAATGTTAAAATAGTATATATTACTGTATTCAATCACCATAAGTAAACATCATAAGCTCTAAATACTATTAAAACAGGTAGCAACCCAATCTAAAGGCAAACATTGACATTTCTTTTTCTATCTTTTCATTTTTCAAGTTCTTGAACCTACTGGTTTTTGAAGCAGTGGCCCCAGTAGCAATATTAACTCCTTACTATTTACTTAGGTCATTGGCCTACCTGGAAAACAACTCCTGGAAGGAAGGAATGATAGAAGCCAGGGCCTTTCTTTGGGTGTGTTTTTAATGCCAAAGCTATCCAACATGAAGGTCTCAGTTTGATCTAAACTAGCTCCCTCTCTTATAGTACTTAGGCCCATGTTTTCACTCAATGAGGGGAAGAACATATTTTAGGGGGGAAATTTTTCTCCTAGACCAGATATCTATTTTCTCAATGTCTCCCATCACAGGAAATAGCATGGTTTGAAAGATGTGCTCAGGAGAAAGGATGCCAGAAGAAAATTGTCATGGAGAATAGCAACAGAGACTAAAAAGTTTCTGACTGTAAAGACTCCCAGGCTTCTAAGGGAGGAACAGTCTGATGCTGAAAGGCTCGATCATCCAGATGAAGAAACTGCCAATGGTTTGAGGTAAATTTGTTTTCTTAAGAATAATGTGTCTTAAAGATACTTCTCAAAAAATCTGAGCCAGGGGCCAGGGTTTTTCATTTGGCTTTTATATGTAATTTTGTGCTAGATAGGTATAGAAAAGATACAGATATGAATATAAATAGGGAAATGGATATGGATTTAGAGAGATTTATATGTAGTTATAGACATTCACATGCAAATAGATACACATATAAAGATATATGTCAAAATATAGAATAAATACAGGTAGATAGAGATATTGGTATATATATAAGAGACTAAGATTAATACTAACTAAAGAGTTTCAGGCTATTTTAAGCACCCAGCTCTTCATTCTAGCTGATATTTCCAAAATCAGAGCATACCACATAGCCATCTTTACCACTATACCCTAAAACACCCCCATCACCAGATTCTTTCCAGTCTAAGAATCAACAATGATAAATTAACCAATACTTCACTTTATAGTGAAATACCATTTAAAAGAAAGAGGTAGAGGCAAGGCATGGTAGTGCATGCCTATAATGCCACCTCAGGAGGCAGAGATAGGAGGACCTCCGTTTGAGGTCAATCTGGACAAAAGTTAGTGAGATGAGACCCTATCTCAAAATCCTCCCAAGTGATGTTGATGCTGTGGGTTCTGGATCACACTTCTAGAGGCACAGACCTAGAACTCAACAATTTAGGACTCATATTATATTGCTTCATTGGTTTTGTGAAGCGATATACCTTTCCTTAGATTGTTAGCTCCTTGGCAGTGGGAATCTTGCTCTATACGTCTCTGAATCCCATGCAGTGCAACAGCCAAGAGATGCTCATAGAATAGGACTATGTTAACCGAGGGTTACAGGTTTGCACATTTCTCAGTACCTGAGAGAGAATAAAGTTATGTAAGAATTGGAACTGTCTCTTCCACTAGTATCAGCTCCAGAAAAATTTCTGGCCCTTTCTCTGAACATGAATGCATTTGGAACTCACAAGTATGACCTTGTTCCTTTGTGTAAGTTAAGGAACAAAGAACACTCCTGCTTAAGGAAGACAATGCCTTTCTGGGGTCCTTGATTTTCTGAAAACACAATTTTATAAGACTTTCTTTCATTGGTGTCCAAAATTGTCCCCTAAATTGGTGGAATCCTGAGACTGATTGATGCAAGAGCAGTCTAAATCTAGGCGGTTATGCTAAATTAGAAATACAAGCCTGCAGTGAACTTCTGTATTTTTTTTAAAGGAGCACTGGGTTACATGGACACAGGCAGCCCTATGTGAATGCCTGTTTCACTTAATGTCAGCCAGTCTACACTCAACTATTTACACATAGCCTGGCTTGATAGCTATCACTCTAGGACAGAACTACAGAACACATGCCTAATCCATGCTGTCACTCTGCACCTACTGAAGCCAATTTGTCTCTCTCCAGCCAGTGGAGAAAGTCTCCCATTTCCTTGGGGAGCATATGCTATGTGGAATGATCCCACAAACCCATCTCTATGCAGGCTTGCCTAAAGTGCTGAGAAACTGTAATCCTTGACTCACCTCTTTGCCTAGATCCCTGTTCACCTTCCCATTGAGTCTTAAGAAGACAGGCTGTATCATTAAAGCTTGTGTTTATTTGTGCCTTATGAGGCTGAATTACTATGTAAACATCCATCTATGGGAAGATAAGCATGTGCTTCTAAGCTGGGTGCTTGTGGCTTAAGCCTATAGAGGAAGGGATCAGGAGGATCACAGTTCAAAGCCAGCTGGGGCAAATAGTTCGAGAGACCCTATCTCAAAAATACCCAATACAGAAAAGGGCTGGTGGATTGGCTCAAGGGGTAGAGCCCTTGAGCTCCTGTGAGGTCCTGAATTCAAACCTCCTTAACACCAAAAAAATTTCTACCTTGGAAACTAGTCCTTCGTCCCACAGGAAATAAGACTGGCCTTCTATAGCAATATGGGAAAATGAGATATAAGTAGTCCTCAAATACAGCACTAATAGGAACTGCTCAGGAAACAAACTTTGGTTGATAAATTGAAAAGAGGCAGGGAGGAGTGGGGTACAGTACTTTGAATCGCTATATATAGTACCACAAATACTTACTAAGCACTCAGGTCAAATATTGTCTCAGGCACTGAGGATATAATGGTAGACAGAAACAGACATAATAATTGTTTATAAAGCTTATGGTTATTATCACGATACTTATAGTCTCATGGGAAGGTAATTATTATATAAAAGCATTCTCAGAAATGTAAACATTTAATCACTATAAGCACTATGAATAAATGCATAAAATAGAAGTCATCAATCTAGAGGGCAATAATGGAAGACTTTACTAAAGGTCTGACTACTGAGCTGAGAGTTGAAGGATCAGTAGGGTCTACAAGGGCAAAGTGTGTTCTTTACAGAAAGATGTGCAAAGGCCCTGTGGCAGGAATGAGTATGATATGCTCAAGGCTCTGAAAAAGTCCCCAGTGGATGGAGAAGACAATTGAAGGGAGTATGGTACAAGATGTTGCCCAAGAGGAAGAAAGGAGCAGACTATGGGTGGGTCTCATGCCTCATATAAAAAATACCACATGGACAATAGAAAGCCTCTGAATAGAGTTTCTGTTTTGAATGAGTTGCTCTGGCTTTGTAGAAGAATGGATGGGGAGCTCAACAGTGCCTCTGGGAGACCATAAATAAGACTATGGCAGAGGAGAGCGGACAGAAGCTTGGTCCACTGTTGGGCAGGGGAAATTACGAGAAGTAGCAACTTTGGCCACCTCCTGGGCCAAGCTAATAAATGCACAAGAGTTCCCGTAGTGTGATGCAAGCTTCCAGGACAGCCAAGTGTTTGTTTGTGGCCTTTGCTCTAAATTGAGCAATCTGAATTGAGGCAACCAGACTAAGTTTGAAATGTATGTGTGTGATTAACTTCCAGATTTTTGTTGTTGTTTGTTATTTTGCTTTGTACTGCTAGGAGTCAATTCTGGGGCCTTGAGCATGTTAGGCAAGTGCTCTACCACTGAGCTACATCCTCAGCCCTTATTTTTTTGAGATAGTGTCTGACTAAGTAGTTCAACCTGGCCTTGAACTCAGCATCCTACTGCCTTGGCCTTCCAAGTGCTGGGATCAAGTGCTGGGATTGCAGATGTGTACTACTGCACCCACTCAGCTTTGCATTTTTAAAGGAATAACAGGGTTAGCAATTTTTCTTGAGAAGTAGAGTCCTGAAAATGAGTGGAAGCAGCAAAGTGAAGGAGAACTTCCTCAGGAGTGTCATTCTGCACAGTGCCACTGAGTGCTGCTATTTCCATTGACAAGTCCCCAAGAAACCAAAGGCCAGGGTCCAGTAACAAGGACCAGGGGGCAATCACCTTAGGATAAAAGAGAGCAAGGAAGACAAAGATGTTTCCTGATTTTGAAAACCTGAGTCCTAAGCAGCAGGGGTCCATGGCAACTTTTCCTGAAGGTCATTTTGCAGTGTGATAACTTCTGGCTTTAGCGGCAGCATCTCTAAAGACAGTCCTTTAACAAAGGGGCCAAGAGGGGCTGTTTTAGAACCATTAGCATCCATCCTTCCCCACAGCCCCATTAGTGGGCCTTATTAAACCAACTCAGACAAAGAGCAAAGATGCCCTAGTTAATGGAGAGTCTCTGATAATTACTCTGCTCAGCCGCTCCTTTAGGGTCTGAATGGTCTTTAAAAAATGTTTCTCTTTCTGTGGTCCTAGACAATGACCTAGCGGTCTGCTTTAAGCGGTGCCAATCCCATTAGCTGAAGAATAGCAAAGCTCTGTGTGTCTGGGTGCCAAGGAGGGAGAGACAGAGGGTGAGAGGAGAGAGAGGGATAGGGAGAGAGAGAGGGAGGGAAAAAGAGGGAGGAGGGAGGAGAGAGGAGAAAGGAGAAAAGAGGGAGGTGAGATTAGGTTTATATGTTGTTTTCTTCCTCTCCTCCTCTCTTCCTCTGATCCCTCCCAGGAATGGAGCACACACCACTGTGTATTGTATGACAACCTGTCCTTTTGGAGAACGACAAGGGGCTCCCTCAAATGCTTGAAGAAGAGGCCTCCTTTCTTACTGCACATTTCTCCATAGGATGTGGTTTTAAACTTGCCCCTGCCTTCTAAGAACTTCAAGTCCCCAAATCACAGGAATACAAACAATATAAAGTTAGCCCAACAAATGCCACTCCAAATTGTAAAATGCCAAAAAGCCTCATATGTGTGAGAGAACAAGAACATGTGGGACAAATGTATAGGACAAAGCCATGAGATCTTTGGAATATCTTCCTCTGTGGTCTCTCCTGGTGCTTGCAACTCTTTTTTCCAATAATTGAAATACTTACTTGGTTAAAAGTCACTCTTTTGTTGTTATTATTTTTTTTTTTGGACTATCGTGCTACCTTCACATTGTTACATGCAATAAGTTATTTCTTAGAGAGTAAAGTATTATAAACTCTTTCAACACTTTGAGATAGATAACATTATTACTATTATTATATTACCATTATCATCATCATTTTCAGTTACCCCACTGGGAAACTAAAGCAAAGAGAAGTAAAGTAATTCATGTGAGGCCCAATGCCTCACAAGAGAAGGAGGCAATGCCGCCTTCTATTCAATCTCCACTTTTCTAACCTCAATTCTACCCACTCCTCAAGGCTCAAGTCCTTGTTCTTTTAGAGGCCTATTGGAGTAGTTCTGTCTAATTTTCTGAACTGGAGTTTCTATTGCCTTCATCATTTCCTAGATATTTACCGTATGGGACTGTTAGAAATATGTTTATACATTAGCTGTATCATCTAAAAGTGGAAGATGACTAGACTCTTAACTTATAGCTGAGTGGGCTGGTGACCAACTTCCCAGAACAAGTATGGTGGACTCTGATGCGCTGTCCTACTCCCCACCCCTCAGTGAAAAGGAATGGTTGCCCCAGCTGCTGGGAGTGCTGTCAGCAGATGGCCTTCAATGGTCAACCCCTTCAGGGATGTGTCAACTGTGGGAAATCACCTTGCCCGAGCCCATGCCACCTCAGAGAGGACCACATCCAATGACTGAGTGATGTAGGAGTATAAAGTCCTGGCTTCTATAGACTCTCTATGCCTGATACGCACATCTCCAGCTCTGTGTCCTGTGATGCTACATCTACAGCTTGAAATTAAACATGGTAGGGGGTGTTTATACCATGGAAATTGGCAAGCATTAATCAAAAGCTCTTGAGTTTTCAGAGTCAGTTTATTAGCACACAGCTGGTGCAGGCCCAATTCAGTATTAACCCAAAGCCTCTGAAGGGCACTCTATCTCAGAGGTCTTTGTGGGTTAGCTGAGGCCTTGCTGGCCTTGTGGTTATATTTTTTCCTCTGCCCCATTTGACTTCTTTTCCTTTCTTGCCCACATGTTGATTCCAAGGGCACTCTCTGCATGCTAAATTCTCTTCCTTCCTCCCTTCCTCCCTTTCTTCCTCCCTCCCTTCATCCCTTCCTCCCTTCCTTCTTCTCTTCCTTCCTCCCTCCCTTGCTCTGTCCTTCCCTTCCTGCCTGCCTGCTTTACTAGGGTTTGAACCCAGGGCCTCATGCAGGCTAGGCAAGAGCTCTACCATTTGAGCACATCCCCAGCTCTGAACTGGCTTTCCAAGTCTGCTTTTGGGGAATCCAACCTGCAAGAAAAACTTGACATTTTTTGCATTTATCTAAAGTTTTTAGATCACTTAGGCATTTTATCAGGAATAACAAGACTTTGCAGAAGGAAGCTGAAAATACATCATACAAAAAGGTTCTATTCCACATCAAGATGGAGACAGTTTTTCTTTACAAGGTTTTACCTTTCTGGACAATTCTCTCAACCAGTAAGCTCTTAACAGAACTCCCTGTTAGTAGTAACCATTATACAAATCACCGTCAACCCATGAACCCTCTACCTAGAGGACAATGAATTTCTGAAGAACATGCTTGTTGAATGGCCGTATTCAAATTGCCTGGTTAAAGAATTTTTCTTTTTTTTTTTTTCTTTTATTATTCATATGTGCATACAAGGCTTGGTTCATTTCTCCCCCCTGCCCCCACCCCCTCCCTTACCACCCACTCCACCCCCTCCCGCTCCCCCCACCTCAATATAAAGAATTTTTCTTTTTGTAAATTTTATCACTTATTTTTTATCTTTCTGGTTAATAACACTTTGGTAGGTGGTGGTGGTGGTGGGGGCTCATTGAGTATGTTCCTTTGCTAAACGTTTTCACTATTTTTTCTTGTCATTGTTGTTAACTATTTGTAGAAGTGGTAGTTGAAAGTTTGAAACATGTATGACTTGGTCATTAACTAATTAGAAAGCATCCTGGCAGTAATGCAAGTGCACAGTCTTGGAAATAACACCATCCCAGCAAGAAAGTCAGGCATCAATCTTTTGGGGATGGATCTTGGGATGTGGGAGGTTCCTTGAAAAGAAGTCTCAGGTCACTTGGAAAATTTAAGGAGGAAGGCTGGTTACCAACCACTAGGGAACAATGGATATGGCCTGTGGGATGTCTACCAGCTAGATAGCAGGCTCATTTATACTTTTAGTGAATGACTCCATTTGTGATCTTAAAATTTTACATCTCAAATGCTTTCAATTTACCTAAGAAAATAAACTAATTGTGTTATAGTGCTCTCAATATATATTGTAATTATCTGTACTTGGACCTGCTTTGGGGAATTTGAGGAATATTTGCTTTGCAAACCTTAATTAACTTAAAGTTATTAATTTAAATAACACCCAGATTTTTCTGATTAAGTATGAAATACTCTTGGATGGGACTTATTTCTTGGAAGACAGCATTGCTTTATTGAATCCTGCTTGAGTGTTACTTTACTAAATGAAAGCAAAAAGGAAAAAAAAATCTCCACGACTGGTGAATGGGTTAAGAAAAAATGGTACATATACACAATAAAGTTTTATTCAGCCTTAAAGAAGAATGAAATTATGTTGTTTGCAGGTAAATGGATGGAACTGGAGAACTTCTTGGTAAGTGAAATAAGCCAGGCTCAAAGTGTCAAAGGTCACATGTTTTCTCTCACATGTGGAAGCTAGACCTATAAATTAAATGTATATATGGAAACATAGATGACCATATATATATATATATATATATATATATATATATATATATATATATATAAACAGAGAGAACAACATTGTATTAGTGAGTCTGTCTAATGAGGCTATGGGAGGTGGGAGAGAAAAATATTAGAGAATAAAAAATATTGAAACAACCCATCTAATATATGAATATAATGCACCGTATAGTAAACTGTTGAATATTAGGGGAGCATGGTGATAGAGAATGAATAAGTAATGGAGGGGAGGAGGTTAATTTGATAAAAGCACAATATATACACAACTGAAGTACCAAGGTGGAATTCCCTTGGACCCTCAATATACACTTAATTAAAAAAAATGAAGGGCAGGAGGAAAAATAAATCTTTTGTGGGGGTTAGTGCAGTGGGAGGGGGTGGGTACAAGGAAACGGGGAATGAGGGTATATATGGTGGATGTATTTTGTATTCATATATGAAAATAGAAAAATGAAACCTGTTGAAATTGTTCTAAGAAGTGGGGAGGGGAGAAAATGGAGAATGAAAAGATATATTTTAAACAAATAAACATCACAATGTATCCCCCTGTACAACTATTATATGCTAATAAAATCACAAAAAAGAAAATATCAAAGAAATGCATCTGTATTCAACATGTAAAAAAAGGGAAAAATCTAATGAAGGGATATTATAACAGCATTTCCTTACATGTCATTTTGGTATTTCATTTTAACAACCATTTTTTTTTGGCAGCACTGGGAATGAATCCTAGGGCCTTGTGCATGCTAGGTAAGTGCTCTATCACTAATGTACATCCCCAGCATTTAACAAACATTTACTGAGGTCATCTACTAGGTACTATGATAAATGGTGTAGAAAATTAAAGCATAAATATGATAATGCCTCTGCCCTTCAGAGGATACAGAAGGAGCTAAAGTGGGAGAAACGCTTGTCAATTATTTCTCAATAAAGCTGAAATAAATAAGTACTTAAATAAACCTGAAGCAGGATAATAGGAAATGAAATGTACCCAAGAATTGTTTAAAAAAGTGGGGGAGGTATCTGGAGAATAGTGGGAAGAAAGGAGTATGTGGGAGATAAGTCGGGAAAGGTAGAGTGTTGCTCAAGAGACTTCCAGTTGGAAACACAGAAAACCAACTCCACTACCTTGATCAAACAGGGATTTAATTTGTGACCTAACAGTAAAGTCTAGAAGATGAAGCTAGCTTCAGGCCTGCTGAGGAGATCGTGTGACTCAAGTAAGATTATTAGTTCTTATGTCCCTTCCCGCCCCACCTTCCTACTTCCTTCACACAAAAAATTTCCATCCATCCCTTGGTGTTTTTCCCTACCTCCACCACAGCTAACTTTCTTCCTTCCTTCTGCAGAAAAGTATTCTCTAGGTGGTTAAGAAAGATGGCCATTGGAGGCTTCTAATTCATATCCTTCTATCAGGAAAGGCACCTTCCATAGCTTCAAACAGAAAAATTTCAGGGAATGATCCTGATTTGGCTGGGTCACATGCCTATCATTAGATCAACCACTGTGACCAGACTAGGGTACCATAGGTAGTAGGATGGGCTTAACACTGATGACATGCTTACCCTGTAACTTAAAGGTAGGGACAGTTTTCCAAAGGGAGTAGAAGTATTAAGTCAGAAAAACAAAGAGGTATCCTTGACATGTAGAATACCAACAGGGCAGAGAGCCTCAAATATCAGGTTATAGAATCTGAACTCCTGGCAATGTAAGGCCATTAACAGTTTTGAAGTAAGAAAGTGGCTGTCAGTAATGATTGGACTAGATCATCCTTTAAGTTGAGTTCCATTCTGTGTTAAAATTATTCTGATTATTCAAAGAGAGATCTTCCTGAATATCAGTGTATAAAGTCAAAAAAGTTGGTGGAAATCATAGGTTATAGATGGTGATAATGAAGTGTCTTTGGAGGCTCATGGATTATAATAAATGTATCCCAGGAAGTTGTGGACATTTGGGTTTTTTTTTCCTGATTTATTTATTTTATTATTCATATGTGCATACAATGCTTGGGTCATTTCTCCCCCCTGCCCCCACCCCCTCCCTCTCTCTCCCACCCCCTCGATACCCGGCAGAAACTATTTTGCCCTTATCTCTAATTTTGTTGAAGAGAGAGTATAAACAATAATAGGAAGGAACAAGGGTTTTTGCTAGTTGAGATAAGGATAGCTATACAGGGAGTTGACTCACATTAATTTCCTGTGTGTGTGTTACCTTCTAGGTTAATTCTTCTTGATCTAACCTTTTTGCTAGTTCCTGGTCCCCTTCTCCTATTGGCCTCAGTTGCTTTTAAGGTATCTGCTTTAGTTTCTCTGCGTTGAGGGCAACAAATGCTATTTTTTTAGGTGTCTTACCTATCCTCATATCTCCCTTCTGTGCTCTCGCTTATATCATGTGATCAAAGTCCAATCCCCTTGTTGTGTTTACCCTTGATCTAATGTCCACATATGAGGGAGAACATACGATTTTTGGTCTTTTGGGCCAGGCTAACCTCACTCAGAATGATGTTCTCCAATTCCATCCATTTAGCAGCGAATGATAACATTTTCTTCTTCTTCATGGCTGCATAGAATTCCATTGTGTATAGATACCACACTTTCTTAATCCATTCATTGGTAATGGGGCATCTTGGATGTTTCCATAACTTGGCTATTATGAATAGTGCTGCAATAAACATGGGTGTGCAGGTGCCTCTGGAGTAACCTGTGTCACAGTCTTTTTGGTATATAGTTGTGGATATTTGGTGGCAGGAAGTATATGAGGACTCCATACTTTCTGCTCAATTTTGCTGTGAACCTAAAACAGCTCTAATAGACAGTCTGTGTTGTTAAAGAAGGTAGGGCTGCTATTAGCAGGCAACCTTTTGAATGGCGACATGAACTCAACTGTTTTAGATTTGCAGGGGCAAAATGTCCTCAACTGACTAACCATTTCACCAGCCAGCTACTATCCAGCTGTGCTTATTCTCCACCCCAAACTATCCATGATTGTTCTGGGATGAACCCTTTAATTCTGATGCTGAAGATGTGTTAGTGATAGTAATTCAGTCATTTTGCAAATAAGGCTTTTTAATGCATTCTTCCTGCCAGACCTTGTGCTTAATGCACTGTGAAAAAACCTGGGCCCTGTCCTCAGACTTCACAGGCTGGGATAGCTTTTCTCAAAAAGTGGTCCATGCATCGATCTACCATTTGATCCAGCAATACCACTCTTGGGGATATACCCAAAAGACTGTTACTCCAGAGACACCTGCATATCCATGTTTATTGCGGCACTATTCACAATAGCCAAGTTATGGAAACAACCAAGATGTCCCACCACTGACGAATGGATTAAGAAAATGTGGTACCTATACACAATGGAATTTTATGCAGCCATGAAGAAGAACGAAATGTTATCATTCGCTGGTAAATGGATGGAATTGGAGAACATCATTCTGAGTGAGGTTAGCCTGGCTCAAAAAACCAAAAATCGTATGTTCTCCCTCATATGTGGACATTAGATCAAGGGCAAACACAACAAGGGGATTGGACTATGAGCACATGATAAAAGCGAGAGCACACAAGGGAGGGATGAGGATAGGTAAGACACCTAAAAAACTAGCTAGCATTTGTTGCCCTTAACGCAGAGAAACTAAAGCAGATACCTTAAAGCAACTGAGGCCAATAGGAAAAGGGGAACAGGTACTAGAGAAAAGGTTAGATCAAAAAGAATTAACCTAGAAGGTAACACCCACGCACAGGAAATCAATGTGAGTCAATGCCCTGTATAGCTATCCTTATCTCAACCAGCAAAAACCCTTGTTCCTTCCTATTATTGCTTATACTCTCTCTTCAACAAAATTAGAAATAAGGGCAAAATAGTTTCTGCTGGGTATTGGGGGGGGAGAGGGAGGGGGCGGAGTGGGTGGTAAGGGAGGGGGTGGGGGCATTGGGGAGAAATGAACCAATCCTTGTATGCACATATGAATAATAAAAGAAAAATGAAAAAAAAATTCAAAAAAAAAAAAGTGGTCCATGGATCCCCTACCTAGGAAGTACTTTGAGGCATTTGTTAAAATCACAGACTTCAAGATCTTATTGTATATGAAACAGAACTAAATAACCTCTCGCAAAGGGCTGAGGGGGAGAGACGGTGGGGGCAATGTAACTAATGTACAATATAAGTGTAATCAGAACTGTCACTATGAATCCCCTCTATATAATGAATATTTCCTAATAAAAATTTATATATATAAATGACCTTATTGTAGGTAGGCCTTCAGAGTAAAAAACATCTAAAACATCCTGTAAACAGAATCTTTTACACTCAATATGAGGCATTGCCTAGCAGTTCATTAGAGGTGCAGAGATCCCATTCCAGACCTGCTGGATCAAAATCTGCATTTTAACAAGATTCCCACATATTAAAGTCTGAGAAGCATCATCCTGGAAGATTCTGTGACAGGCTGAATTTTGAGAACTACTCACCCACACAGAGGACAGATATGGTGAGTTTATTTACAAATGAATTTGTAAGTCCCTGGAGAAGGTCCCCCTGCCTGGAGGTTTTCAGGAAAGATGGGATGTCATCTGCTTCTTAAAGAGCAGGGAGAAGTTAGTAAGGGGATTGGAATAGGTACTATGCTAGAGAGCTCATCAAAAGCACCCACACATGCAAAGACACACAAGTTCAGGTTTTAAAAAAATAGCAAAAAATGTGCCGGAAATTGCAGTGTGTGTGTGTTTTTTTTTTTTCCCCAAAGCTTATTTAAATCATGAACATTAACCCAAGGAAATATTTCTCTTAAAACTCAGTGCTTAAAGATCTGTTTATTGGCCAAGTGGTTCACGCCTATAATCCTAGCTACTTGAGAGGCTGAGGTAGGGAGACTCCATCTCCAAAATAACCAGAGCAAACTGGACTGGAGGTGCGGCAGAGGACTGGAGGTGTGGCAGAGCACTGACGCCCTGAATTCAAACCCCAGTCCCCCCACCCCCCCACACACAAATTGTTAATCGTTACAAGTGGGGATTTGGAATCCGACTTTTCACTTTCGATGATGTTGCTTTCCGACTCCTCTGACAATTTCTTTCTGCCTCCCTCATTCACTCACTCACTGATTCAGATATGCATACACTGGGCACTGTGTTAGGTGCCTATTATGAGGTGGTGAGTGAAACCAAAATGTTTGCCCTCAGGAAATTCATAGGGAAGTCTGGAGCAGAGGTGAAGCCAATAAAACACAATTGAGAAGACGGCTAAGAACTACATGCTGATGGAGAATTAAGGCAGAGAGCTGCGAGGACGCTCTGTCCAGCCAGACCAGCACATACCTGCAAGGCGGCCAAGGTCACTGGCGGGGTTATCAGTAGGGGACACCCCGCTTCCGACAGCGTCGCCGGGGGTAGGGGGTGGGTGAGGGGCGCCCCGCTTCCAGCCCCGGGTGCACACACACAACTTTCTGTTTATCTGGGAATCCGCAGCGGGGACGAAAGCCTCCCCTCAAAACTAGTGCCTCTCAGGCTGTGAAAAGGGACTTTCCTCGCAGCCCCGGACCCGAAATGAGAAGCCATCTCCAGGCTTTCTCAGCCCGGCTTTCGGGAAGAACTTCTCTCTCAGAAGGAACTGCCAAAGCTGACCCGGTGCCCCTCTGTGTGCTCCAAGGGACAGTTTCCCATGGCAAATATGCACTTTGGTGCTGGAGGGGCAGTGAGGCGACTCTGTGACCCAGGCCACGGTCCTCCGCCGTGTATGATAAAAAGACCGTGTGAGAAAACCCGGAGCTAAGGCAGCCCGGCGGGGCCGGGGGGCGCGCGCTGGCAGGAGACGCGTTCCCGCGGCCTGGAACCTTGGGCGTCCGGGTCTGGCTGCCAGGGAGCCGGGGGGAAGCATTTAAGAGTGGGACCGCGAAGCCGCTAGTAAACACTGCGGGCGGGGACGGTCGGCGGCCGGACGGTGCGGGCTGTCACCTCGCTGAGGGCAGGGTGCTGGAGCAGGGCCCGCGGGCGTAGACTGCAGGCCCCGCAGGTGGAGGGACACCGACCAGCGCCGGTGAGCGTCTGCCGCATCCGCGCGGCCTGGCCCGCCCGCGGTGGGGGCTGGGGAAGGCAGGGAGGACGGGGATGACAGCGCCAGAGGGTAGCGGTGATTTCGCGGTTTCCTCCACGCACTGTTTTTATCTCGTGCTGGAGACGGCGCTACGTTGCGATGGGTAATGAATGAGTGACGGGAAGAAGGCATGGTGTGTGCTTCTGCTTATTTCTGTGACTCAGGTAAATTTGCGACTAGAAAGTAGTTGACGTAGGTGACCCCTCCCCAGGGGTCATAGAAAGCAAACCTCAGCAGATCTTTTAGCCCTCACCAGGCTGAAAGAAACCTCCCAAAGAAACAAGGATGGTTCTTTCTGTGGACTCTGGCCATTTTAAACGTACAGTAGGTGCACCACGTGAGTAATGACAAGCATGCGTTGGTCTTGTGTGAAAGGATTACTAAGCTAAAAAATCGGGATAAGGAAATCCTAGCTCCACCTCTTAAATTTGAATTTACCAGGTTAGACTGAAGTTGAGCTAAGTTATTTGGGAGGATTTTCCCCTTTTTCTTTTTCACCTCTGAAGGAGCTACAGAAAAACACCTGTTTGTTTGTTTCCTTTATTTTTAAATTTAAGTAATCATAGTGAATTGTGATTTATATTTCTAATGTATTTTAGTATAAAGTATCATATGTAAATTGTAATTGATGTGCCTAAAATAAAATGCCTTAACAAAAACTAGGCTATACATAAAGTCTTCGAAGAGGTCAGTAGACATGTATCATCTTGATCATAAAACCTTTTATTTAGGAGACAAATGCTAGGTTTAATTGCACATTGGGAAATTTTTAAAAATTGTGTACCAAGAAGTTGCATTAATGTCTGATGAGTTTGTCTTTATAGTGAATATTTTCACAATGTCATGGTTCTAGCAAGAACTATAAATCCATACTTCTCCATTTAAGTCCTGCTTCATCACTTCCTAGTGTGTAACTTCGGTCAGTTTACTTAATTTAGCTATGTTTCCCAGTCTGTAGAATGGGAATGACAACTGCACTATTAAGGTTTTTATGAGGATTAAATGAATTAATATCTTAAAGTGATTAGTCTATAGTACTTACTGTATACACATTTGTTAATACGTACTTAAAATAAAAATATACCAGGGTTGAAAATTAGAATGGTGATGACCACGGGCTGAGGGTGGAGAGAAGTGATGTTCATGTTTAACGGGTATAGAATTTCAGTTTCCTAAGATGAAAAGAGTTCTGGAGACTGACTGCACAATAGTGTGAGTATGCTTTTAACTGAACAGTACACTTAAGACTGGTTAAGATGGTAAATTTTATGTGTACTTTACCACAATTGAAAATCAAAAAGAGCAAAATTATGTACTCAATTCTATTAACCAAAGCAGCCCCATCCACAGTTGGCAGTCATCAGAAATACAGATTTTCAGTAGATGCAGGCAGTTAAGTTATTTTATTTTATTTTATTTTTTTTGAGGCAGGATCTGGCTATATAGCCCCTGCTGATCTTGAATTGTGTAGGCCGGGCTTCCCTGAAACTCACCATCCTCCTACCTCAGCCTCCCAAGTGCTGGGATGGCACGTTTGCAGCCCCATACCTGGCCATGCAATTGAGATTTATTATAATGAGTACAGACAATTATAAGAAACGATACCTAAAACTCTGGGGCTGGCCCTTCCACC